>NW_012108252.1:5833961-5862296 GCF_000951045.1 Mandrillus leucophaeus | reverse complement strand
TTTTAAGAATTTTTATTTATTTATTTTTTTATTATTATACTTTAAGTTCTAGGGTACATGTGCATAACGTGCAGGTTTGTTACATATGTATACTTGTGCCATGTTGGTGTGCTGCACAAGAATTTTTAAATATGTCATTCTTCATTGGCTTAAGTACATAACGTGACATCTAATTGAAAATTGATCTTTCCTAGAACTAGTCACTAAATCCCTCTAATTGGTGTTTCCTATTTATATCTTAAAGCACATTTCTTAGACTTGGGCAGTTCATTTGTTGTTGTTAGGTATTGTGTAAAAGAAAATTTGTACTTAAGCCTTTTGACTTTTCTTTGATATTTTTTCTTTGTTTATAACTTAAATGAACTGTATGTTATTCAGGGAAGTTTATTTTAAATAAGATTATACCTCTTCTTCCCTCCACCCCTATTCTTCCTTCATTCTATGCTGATATTTTATGTATAAAACAGTGCTACAATGCTACATCTAATGTCAGTTCAATATTCTTTTAACAGGTGGGTGAATTTTCTGGAGCCAATAAGGAAAAGCTTGAAGCCACCATTAATGAATTAGTCTAATCATGTTTTCTGAAAACATAACCAGCCATTGGCTATTTAAAACTTGTAATTTTTTTAATTTACAAAAATATAAAATATGAAGACATAAACCCAGTTGCCATCTGCGTGACAATAAAACATTAATTCTAACACTTTTTAAAACTGGTGTCTGAATAGCTTTCAAAATAAATGCGAAATGATCATTTAATGTATTTTCCTATATTCTCAATCACTTTTTAGTAACCTTGTAGGCCACTGATTATTTTAAGACTTAAAAAACTATTATTGCTACCTTAATGTATTGCTACAAAAATCTCTTGTTAGGGGTAATGCAGGTAATAAAGTAGTATGTTGTTATTTGTTAACTTTTGACAGAGAAAATAGTGTTCTCTGTTCTAGCAGGTAAATCCTCTACGCTCCTCAAAAGATCACCATGACCAAAATGGATGTCCACCCATGAAGGAATTGTTTTGCTTTGTTTGTTTGTTTGTTTTGCCACAAGGATCTTGATTCTCCTCGAAGTATCTGAGGCAGTCTAATTGTATAGGCCAGACATAGGTTCTGTCCTGAGTAGTAAAAGTTGTGGGAAATTATTAGTTATATCATTCAAAGAACATTGTTTCTTGTGTTCTAAGCACAGTAAGGGGTTGGGGGGTTGAAGAAACTATTTTTGAATTTACGTAATAATGAAGAGCAGAATTATCATAAGCCAGGCATCATCTTTCTATTAATTCATGTAATCTTTGCAACAATCCTATTAGATATAGATACTGTAATCCCCGTTTACCAGTAAAGAAACAGACAGAGTGGTAATTTCCCCTGCATCACAACCAGTCAGTGGAGGAGCTGGGATTTGAACCAAAGAAGTCTGGTTCCAGAATATGTGCTTTTTAACTACTACATTGCCCTCAGTGCAACAATCTGAATAAGTAGGAAAATGATGGGCCCTTAGTTGAGTTTCTTTCCTCATGTGAAGTTAGGATGCCAAACTCAGATGATCTCTCAAAATATTAATGGAATGCCTATTATGTGCCAGGCATCATGCTAGGCTTGGAATAAAGATGTGACTAAGACACCCTCATCCTCATACAGTGAACATTCTAGAAGCTGAGACAAACTAGTGAATAATAGGCTGGTATATTCTATAAGGCAAAACCAAAAACTGGGTGCAGTAATTGAGAATAATAGGAGAACCTGCTTTGCATCAGGTGGTTGGACCTGGGTTCTGTGAGGTGACTGTAAGCTGAGAGCTGATGGATGAAAAGGACTTCAACCTGCTGAGAGCCAGGGAATCAGCTTTCCAGCAGAGAGAATGACAGACACAAAGGAGTCAAGGACAGTCAAGAAAGAGCTTGGTACCTTGTAGAATAATCAGAGGAGCATGAAATAAATCTCGATAGAGTGGCAGGGCCAGGTCAGCCCAGGTGTTATTTGTTCTAGAAGGGATGAGAAACCATCGTAGGGTAAGTCAGGGTAACAAGCTTTGATAACAGGAGTTATTTTGCCACCTGTATAGAAAATGGAAACTAAAAACTGGAAAACCAGTTAGGCTTTTAGGTTGTTTTTTGAGATGGAGTTTCGCTCTTGTCACCCAGGTTGGAATGCAATGGCGCAATCTCAGCTCACTGCAACCTCCGCCTCCCAGGGTCAAGCCATTCTCCTGCCTCAGCCTCCTGAGTAGCTAGGATTACAGGCACCCACCACCATGCCCAGTTAATTTTTGTATTTTTAGTAGAGATGAGGTTTCACCATGTTGACCAAGCTGGTCTCGAACTCCTGACTTCAGGTGATCTACCCACCTCATCCTCCCAAAGTGCTGAGATTACAGGCATGAGCCACTGCGCCCAGCCCTAGTTAGGCTTTTGCAATTATCTAGATCAGAGATAATGATGGCTGTGACTAGGAGGACAGTGGGGAGGTGATAGAGATGGAACAGTCTTGTGAGAGGAGGACCCAGGAGTGAATCTCAGGTTTCTGGCGGAAGCCCTGGGTGGTTGGGGTATGATGTGATGTCATGAGTGAGGTGAGGATGGGAGGGAGAAAGGGGTGGTGGTGAGGGAGTCAGTCTCTGGCCCTTCTGAGTTGGGTGCTTCTGTGGTGCACATCCCACTGAAGGTGCTGTGCAGTCTGTTGGGCACCTAGTTGAGAGCTCCAAGGACAGGTCTGGACTGGGATAGAAATTTGAAAGACATTGTCATATAGAATGGCACTTATAAACAAACATGACATCACCCAGGAGGAGTCCAGAGTGAAGAGGGCTCAAGTTAGACTGAAGGACTCAATATTTGGAGGTCAAGTAGAATAGGAACCAACAAAGGAGACTGAAGGATGGCCAGAGGGGAAAGAGAAATACCAGAAGAGGATTTCATCCTGGAAGAACAGAGGAGAGCATTTCAAAAAGGAGGGAATGTCATTTATCAAATTCCCTTGGGGCTAAGAAAGGTAAGATTGAGAAAACAAAATGGAAGTTGGTGATTGCAGCACAAAATTCCTATGGAGGGATGGGGAAGGAAGCCAGTTTGGTGGGAACAGAAATCACATTTCTCATACCTGTCAAACAATCCGGCCACCTCGGCCTCCCAAAGTGCTGGGATTTCAGGCATGAACCACTGTAGCCGGCCCAAATTTGTAGTTATAAAATGAATAAGTTCTGGGAAGCTACTGTGCAGCATAGTTACTATAGTTAATAATACTGTATTGTTTACTTGAAATTTGCTAAGAGTAGGTCTTAAGTATGCTCACCCCACCCCCCACCCCCACACAGACACAAATGGTAACTGGTGATACATTAATTAATGTGATTACTACACAGTGCATTCATATATCAAATAATTACATTGTAAACCTTAAATGTAAGCAATTGTCAATTATACCTCAATAAAGCTGGTAATTTAAAAAAAAGAAAAAGAATGGATTCAGAGCACAATGGGAGAGATTGGTGTTGGTTATGTCTTTCCTCCACCATAACCAGTGAGATGAAAGTGAGCGCAAGGTTGGAGAGAACTTGTCGATTTGGGGATGGGAAGATGGTGTTTCCATCTGACAGTTTGTGTTTTCCAAGCAGGCAGTTTTGAGGAGAAGGTATGAAATTGTTATCTTCACAGTGGCAAAGCAGAGCATAGTTTCTGGGCATAGTTGAGTGCCCACATGAGGTTTGTTAGGACCTCAGAGACCTGCTGTGTGTGCAGGCAACCAAAGGTGGAGAGTTGAAGCTGGAGCAGGATTGGGTCTTGGTAGTTGAGTCCAGTAGCGAGTAGGGATGCAGAGAAGCTGCCAGTACTTTTGAGGGATTGATTATACTGATGCAGTATAGAATCAAGGCTGGAGAAGTAGAGAGGAAAAGCCAAGAAGAGGCTGGTAAGCCAGAGAGAAAGGGGTGAGGATTAGAGGTCTTGACAAGGTCAAAGAAAGGTGGCAGTGGGAGTGACTGAGTAGGCAAACTTTAAGAGGATAGGAGGTGATGAGCAGAGCAAGATTTAAAAACAGGTTTGAGAAATAAATTTCCAGGGAAGACAAAGACTAGGGTGACCATGAGAAGATGGTGAAGTGGGATAGAGGAAGATTGGAACTCAGCAGGTCAAGGATTTGAGGCCAGGAGCATACATGGGTTTCAGGGAAAGAAAATGGGCATAGGGATGGAAAGAGAAGTCTGTGAGGTGAACCATCTTTAGTGAGTGAGGCTGACAGCAGATGGCAGCAATAAGGAAGGTAGGAAGTGGGTACAACTTAATGAATGAGTTTCAAAGGAGTAGGAGATTTTGCAAGAAGTGGTTTGGAAGGGGCCTTAGGTGGGGAGGCAAGCAAAAAATCCAGTCACCTGACTTGGGTATGTGGAGTGTAAAGTGTTGGGGAGGGGGAGCCCTTAGGAGATTTCTGTTAAGGAAGGAGTTGATGTTCCAAGAACACATAAAAGATACAGAGACAGTTCGTGATCCAAAGCAAGATTCCAGCAGGTACTGTGAAAGGGACTGGGAGGGAGGGTTTGTTCAGGTTCAGAACATGGCTCTAAATTTTGGCAGCACTGAGAATCAACTAGGGAGCTTTCCAAAGACAAAAGGGATGTTGGGATTCCACTCCCAGAGATTTTGCTGTAAATGGTCTTGGTGTTGCCTGGACACTTTTGATGATCTGATGTGCATTCAAGGTTGAGAACCAGCAGTTTAAGGGATATAAAATATGGCCAGGAGATGATGGGTGACCAGTTGATCACCCATCTCTGACAGTGATTGTGGTCAACACAATGAAATTCATTGATAGTCTCTTAGCATGAGATGGGCAAACATCCTAATTGTTGCAGAAGGTAGTTAACAGATGCTTTTTATTTTGTGATTCAAAAGCAGTTTAAGAGATGAACATAAATATCATAGTGTTTCTTCTCATTCATATCGTTTCATAGCTCTTCACTGCCAACCTCCAAAAAATTCAGATGCTAAACTTGGTTGCTTTGTTACGGAACAAGTGTTTAGAGTAGATGCTTCAAACTTGAATATATTATCACCTATTTAAAATATTAAAGATTTACTAGAGTTAACTAAAGACCATACTTCATAAAAATCTCAGTAATTGCACAGCACAATTCAATGTCACATAAATTCTATTGTCCCCAAAATGGATTACTAATATTAATAAATCTAGAAATATTATTAGTGAGCACATTTTTACTTCTTGTCAATATAGTAATGAAGGTAAATATAGGATTTATAGTTCCATAGACTATAGAATAACTAGTCATTAAAATAAGGCAAATATTGCTGGGTGTGGTGGCTCACACGTGTAATCCCAGCATTTTAGAAGGCCAAGGCAGGCAGATCACCTGAGGTCAGGGGTTTGAGACCAGCCTGACCAACATGGCGAAACCCTGTCTCCACTAAAAATATAAAAATTAGCTGGGCTTGGTGGTGGGCACCTGTAATCCCAGCTACTCAGGAGACTGAGGCAAAAGAATTGCTTAGACCCGGGAGGCGGAGGTTGCAGTGAGCTGAGATTGCACCACTGCACTTCAGCGTAGGTGACAGAGTGAGACTCCATCTCAAAAAGAAGAGGAGGGGAGGGGAGGGGAGAGGCAAATACAGTAATCTGTTACATGAATACTCCAAAATGTATAGTATAGCACACTACCCTGGAGTTGTTCGTGGTCATCCAGAAGAAGCATGAGCTTAATGGCATGGCAGTTACTTTGGAGGAAGGCAAGGAATCCAACAGCTAGAATTTGAAGCAGAGCAACAGATGAAGCTGCAAGGGAAGGTTGGAGCCTTGAACACCTTGGAAATAATTTGGTCTCTAGTTCCCTGCATCACAATGTATTTTATGTCATGGCATACAAAGAAAATAATATTTGAACCCCCCACTGGGTTGGAGTGGAAAGGATTTGGGAACATCTATATGTGGCTTAGTGAAAAAATGACATTTCTACTTAAAATCATTTTAACACAAAAACCAAATTGAAACTATTGCAGAGACTGTTAACTACTGAATTTGTATAAAACTTCCACAAAAATATCTTACCTAATTTTTTAGTGTGAAACTTCAAGCTCATTTTCATGAATGTAACTTCTTTAAAAATGTTTAATTGTGAAATACAGAAGAATATATAAAACATATGCACTATTTCAGAAATATCAGCAAAATGGCTAGCTGTGCAGTGATCACCCAGGTTATGAAATAGAACACTGCCAATGTCTTGAAAGTCCCCAGTGTAATATACTGATCATACCGTCTTCCTCCACCCGCCCAGGGATAACCCCATGTGGCTCTTGTGATAATTATACCCTTGCTTTTTTCTTTTCTTTCTTTTTTTTTTTTCTGAGACAAAGTTGCACTCTTGCTGCCCAGGCTGAAGTGCAATGGCACGATCTCGGCTCACTGCAACTTCTGCCTCCCGAATTCAAGCAATGCTCCTGCCTCAGCCTCCTGAGTAGCTGGGATTACAGCCATGCGCCACCACACCCAGCTAATTTTGTATTTTTAGTAGAGACGGGGTTTCACCATGTTGGTCAGGCTAGTCTCGAACTCTTGATTTCAGATGATCCACCTGCCTCAGCCTCCCAAAGTGCTGAGATTACGGGCGTAAGCCACCGCGCCCAGCACCCTTGCTTTTTTCATATTTGTATATCCTAAGCAAGATAATTCACCTGGTTTTGAATGCTATGTAAGTGGTATCATCCTGTGATCTGCTTCTTGCACTCAACATTATGCTTGTAAGTGTCACTAATATGCATAATTGTAGTTCATTTGTTTTCCTGATCCATAGTATTCCATTATATAGCTACACCATAATTTGTTTGTCCATTCTGCTGCTAATGGACTGGAGCTAGCCTCAGTTTTTATTTACCAAAAAATGCTGCCACAAACATACTCGAACACATCACTAGAACACATGTGAAAGAGGTTCTTTAAGGTGTGTATTTGGAGTAAAATCTCTGGGTCATGGAGCAGTGCTTCTCAAACTTTAACATGTGCATGACATTCTGATTCAGCAGGTCTGAGGCAGGGTCTGCAATTCCACTTTTTTTTTTTTTTTTTTTTTTTTGAGACGGAGTCTCTGTCGCCCAGGCTGGAGTGCAGTGACACGATCTCAGCTCACTGCAACCTCCACCTCCCGGGTTCAAGCGATTCTCCTGCCTTAGCCTCCTGAGTAGCTGGGATTACAGGCGCACGATTCCGCATTTTTGACAAGCACTCAGGAGATGCCAATGCTGCTGGTCCGGAAACCACATACGGTGAGCAGAGTACAAATTTGATCAATCTTATTAGATAATGCCACTTTCCCCAAGTACTTATAGGGATGAGTCCTTGCCATTCTACATACTCCATAGTGTCATTAGACTTAAATTTAAATGAAATAAAATCTAATTTAGCAGATGTGTAATTATATTTCCTGGTTTTATCTTGCATTTCTTTCTTTTTTTATTTTTATTTTTTTGAGACAGTCTCACTGTGTCATCTATGCTGGAGTGCAGTGGTGCAATCTCGGTTCACTGCAATCTCCGCCTCCCAGGTTCAAGTCATCCTCCTGCCTTGGCCTCCCAAAGTGCTGGGATTACAGGCATGAGCCACTGTGTCCAGCCTTATTTTGCATTTCTGTAACTACTAATGATGCTGAACATTTTCAGTACGCTATTGATTTTGTAGATTTTCTCTTTTGTGACCTGTTTAAGTCTTTGTCCCACTTTCCTATTGAATTGTCCATTCTTTACTAGGTGATTTGTAGGTATTCTTTATCCATTGTAGATACCAGTTCTTCATGGGCTTTTTGGTTGCAAATATATTCTCAGTGTGGAGTTAAGTAAACAGAAGTTCTGACTTTTGATATTGTTGACATTTTGAGGTCAGGCAGATAATTGCTTTTAACATTGAAAACACTTTTTATGATACACATTTTTTATGATAACTTATGCCAGATACAATTCCTAATCAAACTTTAAAATTTTATCTTCATATTTTCGCTAATAACCAATAAAAGAAAACTTTAATCCAGCTACTCACGAGGCTGAGGCAGGAGAATCACTTGAACCTGGGAAGCAGAGGTTATAGTGAGCTGAGATAATACCACTGCAGTCCAGCCTAGGCAACAAAGTGAGACCCTATCTCAAAAAAAGTTAAAATAAGTAAATAATAATTTAATTTTTGTTTGTTTGTTTTTGAGACAAAGTCTCACTCTGTTGCCCAAGCTGAAGTGCAATGGCACGATCTCAGCTCACCGCAACCTCCGCCTCCCAGGTTCAAGCAATTCTCCTGCCTCAGCCTCCTACAGGCAGGTGCCACCATGCCTTGCTAGTTTTTTTGTTTGTTTGTTTTTTTGGGGGGTTTTTTTGTATTTTTAGTAGAGACGGGGTTTCACTATGTTGGCCAGGCTGGTCTCAAACTCCTGAACTCGATCAGCCTCCCAAAGTGCTGGGATTATAGGCATGAGCCACTGCACCTGGCCCAATAATCATTTTTTTAAAAAGAAAAGTTTAATCACACAAATAGGTGACAAAAATTTAAAACACTTTGACAGCTAGCATCTGATTGTTAAACCAACATCTAAAATTTTATTTAAAAGAAACGTGAGTTCTTTCTTTGTCCAATGTAGTATTAAAATTTACTGTTATAATGCTGGTAGATTTAAAATCCAATTTTATGTCTTCCAATCAGATTTTTATTTATTTCTTTTTTTAAATTGTATTTTGAGACACAGTTTTGCTCTGTCATCCTGGCTGGAATTCAGGGGCGTGATCATGGTTCACTGCAGGCTGAAACTTCCAGGCTCAAGCCATCCTCCTGCCTCAAACTCGCCTGCCAGGCCCTCCAACCTGCAGTAGCTGGAGCTACAGGTATGCACCTCAGCCCTCCCAAAGTGCTGGGATTACAGGCATGAGCTGCCACTCCTGGCATCAAATTGTTCAAAATGATAATGCAACTAATTCTAAAAATGCACACGCACTGTTGGAGCAATCACCCTGTAGCCACACGGAGGGCACATCAGTGATTATTGAGCAAAAGAATCAAATACATGTGAAGACAGAGATTTGGACCAGTACGCCAGTTTGCAGCATTCCCCCTTCCCCAACCAGCCATACCTTGGGTTGAGCTTCCTGGACACCTGGCAACATTCTCCTTCTGCATCTCTATGGGTCACGTCTGCAGTGGGCAGTGGAGAACATGGGCAAACCTGGCCCAACTCAGGCTACCATCCAAGAAGCCTCAGGAGAAGCTGCTTTTACCTGAAGCTCATAGGCCCAGGAGCAGCCTGGATCACTGGTCAATTGATGTTTTATACCACACCTGTAGCCTGTTTCCCTTCCCTGGGATACAGGCTGGGAAGCTATGCTCTAGTAAAGAAGAAACCTTAGAATACTTTAGGACATAATAAGAAAGACCACTGGAGGCAGTGTATGAATGAGAACAGCTGTTCTCAATTGTGGCTGCATAGTCAAATCTACCAAGTTGCTTTAAAATTATCCTGGTAGCTGGGGCCTCACTTCCAGGGAGTCTGATTTAATTGCTATGGGTAAGGCAAAGACATCAGTAAATTTTTTTGAGACCCATCTCAAATGGGTCTAGCTATGTTGTCCAGGCTAGTCTCAAATTCCTGGGCTTAAGTGGTGCTCCAACCTCAGCATCCTGTGTAGCTAGGATTACAAGTGTGTGCCACCCTGCCTGGTCAGGCATCAGTAATTTTTTAAGAGTTCTCCAGATGATTTAAATAAGCAATTGGTCACGAAAATTGCTAGATTAGTGTGCTCCAGGGCAGGGATATCAGTGTTGCCTGGACACTTTTGATGATGTGATGTGCATTCAAGGTTGAGAACCAGCAGTTTAAGAACCAGCAGTAAGTAAGAAACTGGAGGACCTGGACTGTGTCTGCGAAGTTGAAGCAGGAGTGCTGATGTAGACCAGTATTTTTTTAGGGTGTAGTCGTCCGAACTTCTAACACATATAGGTTCCTGGGCTTCATCAATATAATTAGAATGTCTTGGGTGGGACCCAGTGATCTGCATTTTAAATAAGCTCCCCAGGTGATTCTTAGAACACTGATGTTTGAAACGTGGTAGATATTTTGCGGATAGAACCTACACCATTCTATCATTACCTACAGGTAATAATAAAAAGATTTTTAAAACTGACTTCAAGAATTCACTGGAGTGTTATATACCCACATGAAATACATGAATAATTCACCAAAAGGCATGTCTTAGAATAAGCGTCAGTGAAACTAGCAAAAGAACATATCCGGCCAACCTTCAGAAAATTAATACATCATTGCTCTCATAAGCCACGGTTTTGAACTTGTTTGTTACATAGCAATATATATAACTAACATAGCTTTGAATAGTATTCAATTTGCTGCCCATGTGGAAGATGAGCATTACTTCAGAGTACAGAAGGAAATTGAGTGGAAGAAGCAATATTGTATTCATCTGGTTTCACCCTGCTAATAAAGACATACCCAAGACTGGGTAATTTAAACAGAAAAGAGGTTTAATGGACTCACAGTTTCACATGGCTGGGGAGGCCTCACAATCATGGCGGAAGACAAGGATGAGCAAGTCACATCTTACATGGATGGCAGCAGGCAGAGAGAGAGAGAACTTGTGCAGGAGAACTCCTCCTTATAAAACCATCAGATCTTGTGAGACTTAATCACTATCATGAGAACAGCACAGGAAAGACTGCCCCCGTGATTCAATTACCTCCCACTGGGTCCCTCCCATGACATGTGGGAGTTGTGGAAGCTATAATTCAAGATGAGACTTGGGTGGGTACATAGCCAAACCATATCAAATAGGTAAGAGCAAAAAATAATTAACTTGTTGACTCTTCTTAGCCTACCAGCAGTTTATACTCATATTACAAAGTATCATTTCCCTATAATACCAGAGAATCCGCTTACTTGCTTTTCTTTGTGTTTCGGTCCTCAGTTCTGAGATACTCACAGATTAGTGTAGCGTTGCAACAGTTGCACATGGCAGCTGAGGAACATTTTGCAAAAATCACAAAATTCATATTACCCTTGAATTTGTATATACATATATAGACCTAGAGGTAATGTGAAATGGTGATACCAATCATAATTCTCTCCATTGGAAAGTAGATATATATTGAATACTAGAATGTAGTAGTTTTATTTTCTATTCAAATATTTCATAAGATTAGTTTTTTAAAAATTACAATCTTTGGCTTTATTGAATAATTTCTTCACATTTTCACTTTTTAATTTTAAAGCAATTTTGGATATTTAAAGATAAAAGTAACTTTTGAAAATATGAGACCACTATAATTTTTTTATTTTCTAACATTTAATTTACATTTTTAGATAAAAATATATTCAAAGTTTGAATATTTGAAAACAACTACACATCATTATTTAAGCCTTTAGATCCTTGAAATGAGTACAGGTCAAGACCATAACAGAAATAGGTAATATAAAAGTAAAGTTCATGGCCAGGCATAGTGGCTCATGCTTGTAATCCCAGCACTTTGGGAGGCTGACAAGGGAGGATCCCTTGAGCCCAGTAGTTCAAGACCAGCCTGGGCAACACAAGGAGACTTTATCTCTTTAAAAAAAATGTTAAAAATTAGCCAAGTGTGGTGGCATGTAGTCCCAGCTACTCAGGAGGCTGAGGCGGGAGGATTGCTTGGAGATTGAGGCTGCGGTGAGCTGTAATTGTGCCATTGCACTATAGCCTGGGTGACAGAGTGAGACCCTATCTTGAAAATAAATAGATAAGTAAATAAAATAGGATCAGAAGAGAAACAAACTGAAAGAGAAAAATAGAAAATTTTCAAATAAGAGGCTATTTAAAATTTTAACACTGACAACAATAAAAACTAGCAGACTTTATTGAGTGTAACTCATGTAAAGTTCAGAAATAGGGCATTATAAATTATGAATGAAGATTACTCATGAAAATGAAACAGGTATTTATTCTTATCAAATTCACAACTTGAACTTCAAGTCAGATTCAATCTTAGCAACTTCAAATTATTTGGTAAATGATTCTTTAGCTACTGTATTAGTCCATTCTCATATTGCTATAAAGAACTACCTGAGACTGGGTAATTTATGAAGAAAAGAAGTTTAGTTGACTCACAGTTCCGCAGGTTTAACAGAAAGCAAGACTGGGAGGCCTCAGGAAGCTTACAATCCTGGTGGAAGTTGAAGGGGAAGCAAGCACCTTGTTCACATGGTTGCAGGAAAGAGAGAGAAGGAGAGTGAGGAGGGGAGGTGCCACATACTTCTAAGCCATCAGATCTTGTGAAAACTCACTCACTATCATGAGAACAGCATGGGGGAAATCCACCCCCAAGATCCAATCACCTCTTACCAGGTCCCTCCCTCAACATTGGGAATTATAATTCAACAGGAGATTTGGGTGGGTACACAGAGCCAAACTATATCAGCTACTGATTATAAAAGTGAGATAGAAAAGAGAATTATTCATATCAAATACATAATTCAGGAGGAACAAATGTAACTCTCGGCTGCACCTTGCAAGATAGAGAAAATTATATCCATGAAATCAGCAAATTGGTTGAAAAGTTAGAACCTCCAGAGTGTCACTAGGTTTGTTGGATAATGATTCTGGAAATTGATCCTACTCCTTTAAATAGCATGAGATTCTTTGTAGCAAAACATAATGTGCTTCAAATTAATGATTATGATTTTTCCTCAGATAAGCATAACAGAAAATTTGGTATTTCATCTGTATTTGTCTGTTTTCACACTGCTATAAAGAAATACCTGAGACTGGGTCATTTGTAAAGGAAAGAGGTTGAATTGACTCACAGTTTTGCATGGCTGGGAAGGCCTCAGGAAACTCACAATCATGGTGGAAGGTGCAGAAGAAGCAGGCACCTTCCTCACAAGGCGACAGGAGGGAGTGAGAGCAAGCAGGGGAGATGGCAGATGCTTATAAAACCATCAGCTCTCATAAAGATTCACTCACTATCACGAAAACAGCATGGGGAAGTCCAACTTCACCATCCAATCACTTCCCTCCCTCCCTGTACAAGTGGGGATTATAAGTCCCTCCCTTGACACATGGGGATGACAATTTGAGATGAGATTTGGGTGGTGACACAGAGCCAAACTACATCATCATCTAACACTAGTTCTTCTAAAAAGAGGGTATTAAGCATTACTATTTATTCTGTTGTTTTGACATCTAGGGTCTTACTGACTGTTGGGAGACTGGCCCTCCACAGGCTAGCCAGTCGATTCCTAGGGAGAGTAAAGGACTCATCTGTGAGCTGTCTTTCATATGCAAACCTACTGATCCCTAGCCCATATCCACATCCTGCTCTTACACTCAAGCCACTATCCACCAACCCTGGTCACCCCAGAGCCAGGTATCAGGCAACTAGGGACGGCCCCTATACCCCTAGAGATCACTGAAATTATTCAAACTAGCCAATCCTAAACCTGCTTACCCTGCCTCATCTGTTCCTTCCTGTAGAAACCACAATACAGGCTCTTGCATATGTTTTCTCCTCACTCCTTTTGCTTCTTGACCAACCCTGGTGCTTACCTGTGAGGCATGTCCTCTTGTATTAGTCTGTTGTCATACTGCTAATAAAGACATACTCGAGACTGGGTCATTTACAAAGGAAAGAAGTTTAATGGACTCACAGTTCCACATGTCTGGGGAAGCCTCACAATCATGGCAGAAGATGAAGGAAGAGCAAAAGGAAGTCTTATATGGTGGCAGGCAAAGAGGGCTTGTGCAGGGGAACTCCCGTTTATAAAACCATCAGATCTCGTGAGACTTATTCACTACTATGAGAACAGCACGGGAAAGATTCACCCCCATAATTCAATTACTTCCCACTGGGCCCATCCCACAACACATGGGAATTATGGGAGCCACAATTCAAGATGAGATTTGGGCAGGGACACAGCCAAACCATATCACCTCTCTTCTTGGAACTGTGAATAACAAACTGTCTTTTCAATGGCAGTCATCTCTTGATCTGTTGGCCTTAGCATACCCAAATAATAAAACCCACATTTTAAAGCACAGAGAAAGACCCTGTAGAAACTGGCTTTTATATTTTAAGTCCAAGGAAAAGCATTTTTGTGTTCCCATGA
Organism: Mandrillus leucophaeus; assembly: GCF_000951045.1. NCBI lineage: Eukaryota > Metazoa > Chordata > Mammalia > Primates > Cercopithecidae > Mandrillus > Mandrillus leucophaeus. The sequence goes on along the minus strand of NW_012108252.1, from coordinate 5,848,169 downwards.
TGTGTTTGACAAACCTAGTTTTCAGGATTATCTTTGGCCAAAGTGTGTATTGATGACTACCTAAACTAGATTCTGCACTAGAATTTAGTAATCTAGATTCTTCATTAAAGGAATATGAAACATCACATGTACATAAAAAGGAAGCACATATGCAATTACTAAAACTGGCGGGGGGGAAGGTGAGTAGGTTAGTAAACAGTAAACAATTGATGATACTGAAAAATAACAAGTCAATACTGGTTAGGAATATTGGCTTAAGTTTCTTGAAAAACAACAGTATTAAGCCAAGCATTTTGGTGTCCTCTTTAAGCAATCTGCTTAACTGACTGCACAATGTCTAAAGAAAACAATGGAAAGTACTATAAATACTTTTGAAATTTGGTGCTAGAATGGCCAAATAGATAAAAATAAGGAGGCAAATTATTATTACCTAGGATGGATAATATTGATAATAATGATTGTAATATTAAAAATATTACTATCTTTTTTTACCTATAAATTCAAAGTAGGTAAAAAGAAATGATTGTAATATTTTCAAAAAAGAAATTTATATTTGGTTCAATTTGATCATCAGAGACAAATGTCATTTCAACTAACAGTTAATTTATATGTATTGCTGAACTACCAGAAAAAGAAAACAAGAAAGTTGACGAGAATATTTTATTCATTTTATACCTTTTGCAAAAAGCATAGTTATTGTCTCTAGTGATGTGGGGGTTTGAGCACCTTTCCATATGCTTATCGATTTTTTTTTTAACTACTTGCTTCTTTTCTGACAATTTCTGTATTCGATGTCTATTTCTTTCTTCTTCTTCTTCTTTTTCTTTTTTTTTTTTAGAGATGGGGTCTCACTGTGTTGCCCAGGCTGGTCCCAGACACCTGGGCTCAAGCAATCCTCCTGCTCTGTCTCCCAACGTGCTGAGATAACAGGTGTAAGCCACCATGCCCAGCCTAGAATGTCTATTTTTTATTGATTAGTTCTTTATATATTCTAGGTACAAGTCCGTTAACTGACTTTTTATATCTACTGAGTGCCTTGTATTTTTAGTCTTAGTATCTTTGATAAGAAATTCAGAATTTTAAAATTTTAATGTAGTTCATTTTAATCAATCATATCCTTTTTCATTGGCAGTTTTTCTGTCCCATTTAAACCATCTTTTCCTTCCCTGAATAAATGAAAATATTCTATGATTTCTTCTAGAGGATGTATTGTCTTTTTAGATGTGGAACTACAATTTATTTAGAATTGAGTTTTGTGTATAATGTGAGGTAGGGGTCAAGATGTGGGTATCCATTAGGCTAAATACTGTTTGTTGAAAAGATCACCTTGGCTAGGCATGGGGACTCACGCCTGTAATCCCAGCACTTTTGGAGGCCAAGGCAGTTGAATCGCTTGAGTCCAGGAGTTCAAGATAAGCCTGGGCAACATCGTGAGATCCGATCTCAAAGGAAAAAGAAAAAAGAAAAGGTCATTTTTTCCTTCCTCATTGCTCTGAAGTGCCACCTTTGTCATAAACATATTACGCTGTTTTATTTCAAGGGATTTTTCTGTTTTGATATAAATTTGTACATGGCTTGAAATTGATTTAGATTCCCCCTCTCCTTAGGCCCCCATGTGAATTCAATACAGGAGCTGTTTGGGGGTTTAATTATTGTCACTAGACCATCAGAGAGCGTCTTCACGTAGTATATCAATTAGCTTTCAAGGTAAAGTATAAATTCTAATTTCTGGATGGATCAGAACTTTCTTTCAACTCTTACCTTGTTCCTTTTTACTTCTGCAGACTGCAGTTATGAGGATGTCAGCACTGTTCTAGTTGGTTATTTGTCTTCCATGTTCACAAACTTCCTAAAGGCCCAAATTGCTTATCTTTTCGTCACGGTTGTATTGATACCTTCTTTTTCCTTTGACCATTCAAAAGAATACCCACTCTCTCAGGAGGGTTGAGCTAAAGCTGGGGACACAGGAGCTAAATGGAGACACATAAAAGACTTATTCCTTAGGCTAGGCATGGTGGCTCATGCTATAATAATCTCAGCACTTTGGGAGTCCCAGATGGAAGGATTGCTTGAGGTCAGGAGTTCAAGACCAGCCTGGATTAAATGGTGACACCCCTATCTCCAAACACACACACACAAAAAAGTTTAAAAAAAAATAGCCAGACATGGTGGTGCATCCCTATGGTCCCAGCAACTCTGTAGGCTGAGGTGGGAGGATCGCTTGAGCCCAGGAGTACAAAGTTATAATAAACTGTGATAGTGCCAATGCACACTAGCCTGGGCAATGGAGCCAGACCCCCCCCCTTTTTTTTTTTTTTAAATAAAGACTTATTCCTTAGTGATTTTCCAGTGAGGAACTGGGGAGGCCATCTAGGTCTGTCTCCACCCAGAGTTTCTGGGAGGAACCCAGCAGTTGAGGACAAATGAAAACTTCCATGAGGCTCAAAGTCCAGCAAACATCTAATTTAATTCTAATTCTCAAAGTTCCTTTTGTTCTTGAACTTACCACATCCCCAAATCCACCAAAAGACAAACATAGCCAATTAGAATATCAAAAAGGGCCAAATTAAATGCCAAAACTCAAGAGGGAAAGTATACCAAAAGGAACAACTTTTACCTGACTAGTTCAGATTGGGTAATTTCTTTTTTTTTTTTTTTTTTTTTTTTTTGTTTTATATAGAGACGGGGTTTCACCATGTTAGCCAGGATGGTCTAGATCTCCTGACCTCGTGATCCGCTTGTCTTGGCCTCCCAAAGTGCTGGGATTACAGGCGTGAGCCACTGCGCCCACCAGGTTGGGTAATTTCTGTAAGTCCAGGAGTCATTAACAAAATCTCTTGGGACCCAAAAGTTATTCTCCAAAAGACAGAGACGCAGCTGAAATCTTTGGTAAAAACCAAAACAGAAACTAGTAGGACTTTTTAATTTCTCTGGAGTGCAGGGCACACATGTAGATTTGTTCACAAATTAACATGCTCTTCAGATGCCTCCAGTGTAGGTGAGTAACAGCAGAGGCCCACAACTGGGATAATAGCCTAGGCAGAAGCTCACGCCTGAGTAACAAGGCAGGGCAAAATTTACAGTTCAGATAGCTATGGGTAAAGTCCAGGCTGAAAATCTGTGAAACTGGATTCACTATTCTTTTCTGAATCTGTGTGACAGGTTCAAAGTTCAAGGAGCAGTGCAGAGGGTCCACATTTACCTATGGGACAACAGGGCAGAGAACTCAGAACTGGGAATCGAGAAAGATGGAGACTGGAAGCAGAGCCCTTCCCCTCCCACCGCTACTCCAGCATAAATGCATTTCTCCAAACAGACCAGCCAGGACCATGAACAGAAAAAAAAGTTTTTCTGGGCCAGGAGCAGTGGCTCATGATCCCAGAAGTTTGGGAGGCCGAGGTGGGTGGATCACGAGGTCAGGAGTTCAAGACCAGCCTGGTCAGCATGCTGAAACCCCGCCTCTACTAAAAATACAAAAATTAGCTGGGCATAGTGGTACGTGCCTGTAATCCCAGCTACTCAGGAGGCTGAGGCAGGAGAATCACTTGAATTGGGAGGTGGAGGTTGCAGTGGCCAAGATCATGCCACTGCACTCCAGCCTGGGTGACAGAGTGAGACTCTGTCCGAAAAAAGAAAAGAAAAAGGAAAAGAAAAAAAAGGTTTTCTGAAAGTAGGAAGTTTGACAAGCAACTGTTTAAATAGCTCAGTGGTTCTTGACCTTGGCTGCACCCTGACAAGTTTCAAAACAGGGTCTCCCTCTGTTGCCCAGGCTGAAGTGCAGTGATGCGATCTCGGCTCACTGCAACCTCTGCTTCCCAGGCTCAAGCAATCCTCCCACCTCAGCCTCTCAAGTGTCTGGGATCTCAGATGTGCGCCACCACATCCAGCTAAATTTTGTAGTTTTTATAGAAGCAGGGTTTCACCATGTTGCCCAGGCTGGTCTCAAACTCCTGAGTTCAGGTGATCCTCCTGCCTCAGCCTCTCAAAGTCCCGGGATTACAGGCATGAGCCACTGTGCCCAGCACCCCTAGCAAGTTTCAAAAGTACTGATTGATGCCTGGGCTCCACCTGCTCCTGTGATTTGGATTCAATTACTGTGGGATGAAGCCCCAGTGTAAGTAATTTTTTTTAAGTTACCCAAGTAATTCTTAATGTGCGGTCTGGGTTGAGAGCTCCCAAATTAATGTAAGCACCTTAGGACAGCAGTCATCTGACCACAGCTTAAAGAGTGAACAGTCCCCAAGAATGTGGGCCCAAACTGCTGGAAAGACTTTTCAATGATTAGATTCAGGGTGAGTTAATTAAAGGAATACTTGAAGATTATGCAGCAAAAGATCAAATTGTTTCTAGGTGTTCACTTACTTTAAAGCTTGTACAAAACATTATCTGACAACTTGACTAAAGTTGTTTAACCTAGTAATTTTTTAAAGGTGTTGTTATAATAAAACGTGGGGAGAACATCTCATGACTCCAATAAACTCAGACTTCAATACCATGGGATATGAGATATGGGGGAGTGAAAGAAACACGAGCTTTGAGAAGGGAACAAAGTAGTTGTAAAACCTGTGCTGCCAGTTTTTAGCTGCAGGACCTGAGGTGGCTCACTGAACCTTTTTGAGCCTGGAGTACCTCATCTGTAAGATGGGGATGTTAATACCTGTTTTTTAGGAAGCTTGTAAGGATGAAATGGGATGGCGTATTTAAAACACGTTTGTTGGTTAGACTCTTTGATGTCGGAGCCACCTGGGTTAATTTGGGGTTATGATGAGATGCTCAGGGAAAGTAACAGTCATGAGCCCTAGCTGGAATTCCCTGGGGCCACTGTACTATCTTTGGGATGGGAGGCAGTCCTGGCCACCTCCGCATCAGGCATCATTCATTCTGGCATTCTGTCATAATCATGGTTCATATGCTTTCCATGTCTTTTCTTTGACTGTGGATGAAGGGCCTCTTTCCTGTTTTATTCTGAAGTCCAACTAGCTGGACCTGCTTACCCTCCTGTAGAGGAGGCCTGCTTACTAGAGCTTCCACTCCAGGCCACTTCACAGCCGCTGGCTGACCCTAGATGGCTGCTGAAGGAGAGTGGTGAGGTCACACGGCACCGAGCTTGCATGGGGAGCCTTTGTGCTTCCCAGAAGGGGAGTCGATAGCAGGCAAGTGTCTGGTCTGGCCTGTCTGGTTCTGTTCTGCATATTCCAGCCTTTAGGAGCTCACTAAATAGCAGCTGGGCCAGGCGCAGTGGCTCACATCTGTAGTCTCAGCACTTTTAGAGGCCGAGGCCAGAGGATTGCTTAGGGCCAGAAATTTGAGACCAGCATGGGAAAAACCTCAAGTGATCCACCTACCTCGGTCTCTCAAAGTGCTGGGATTATAGGCATGAGCCACCACGCCCAGGCGGCTGTTATAGTATATTGTGTTTTATCATTGGTAAAACTGTTTTTAAATTTTGTAATATCTGTTCTTAGGTATTTTAGATGAATTACTAAGTTTGGTTGTTCCATAGTGTTCCTTCAATATCTTTTATATGATATCTGTTGGGGAACAGAGAAACCTCAGCTCTATTAAAAAATAAAATTAGGCCAGGCATGGTGACTCACACCTGTAATCCCAGCACTTTGGGAGGCTGAGGTGGGTGGATCACGAGGTCAGGAGTTCAAGACCAGCCTGGCCAACATGGTGAAACCCCATCTCTACTAAAAATACAAAAATTGGCCGGGCGTGGGGGCTCACACCTGTAATCCCAGCACTTTGGGAGGCTGAGGTGGGTGGATCACGAGGTCAGGAGTTCAAGACCAGCCTGGCCAACATGGTGAAACCCCATCTCTACTAAAAATACAAAAATTAGCAGGGCGCAGTGGCGGGCACCTGTAGTCCCAGCTATTCAGGAGGCTGAGGCAGAAGAATCACTTTAACCCAGGAAGTGGAGGTTGTAGCGAGCCAAGATCTCACCACAACACTCTAGCCTGGGCGACAGAGCAAGACTCCGTCTCAAAAAAAAATGAAATTAAAATTAAAAAGAAAAAAAAAAAAGCCAGGTGTGGTGGCTCACGCCTATAATCCCAACACTTTGGAAAGCCAAGGCAGGTGGATCATTTGAGGCTAGGAGTTTGAGACCAGCCTGGCCAACATGGTGAAACCCAGTCTCTACTAGAAATACAAAAATTAGCCCGGCGTGGTGACACACACCTCTAATCCCAGCTACTCGGGAGACTGAGACACAATAATCGCTTGAACTGGGGAGGCTGCAGTGAGCTGAGGTCGCACCACTGAGCTCCAGCCTGGGTAACAGAACGAGACTCGTCCGTCTCAAACAAGGACAACAAAAAGGCAGCTGAAACGTCAAAAACCTGTTTTTTTGTCTGGCTATGACTCAAAGTCCCCACTAGAGGGTAGGAAACTTACATTTAAGATGGATTTTATGTTCTAAAGGTTAATAAACTGGATAAATTATAATGATTATTGGAATCATAGTTATAGGTAACAATTGTCGCACACTTTCTAAGATCCAGGCACTCCTCTAAGCACTTTATATGCATTATAGTATTTAAGTTATTTACTGTATTCTGTTTATCTAGTTCTTACCATAAATTGTAGCCATACAATTATTAGTTAACTTGCTCTTCACTTCTGTCCCCACCACTGGACTGGAAGTTCCATGAGGATAGTGTCTGTTGTATTCGCTATTCTATACTTAGTACTGTGTCTGGAATATTATAGTGACTGAATAAGTACTTGTTGAATGAATAAAAGAATCCTGACTTCAAAACCAAAAGATAGGAGCTGTTATTTTTATTTATTTGTTTATTTTTTTAGTTTTTGGGACAGGGTCTCACTCTGTCCCCCAGGCTGAAGGGCAGTGGCATGATCCTGGCTCACTGCAGCCTCAACCTCCTGAGCTCAAGTGATCCTCCCAAGCAGCTGAGACTATAGGTGCACACCACCATGTCTGACTAATTTTTGTATTTTTTGTAGAGAGGGGTTTTACCATGTTGCATAGGTTGCTCTTAAATTCCTGGGCTCAAGTGATCCACCTACCTCAGTCTCTCAAAGTGCTGGGATTATAGGCATGAGCCACCACGCCCAGGTGGCTGTTATAGTACATGGTGTTTTATCGTTGGTAAAACTGTTTTTAAATTTTGTAATATCTGTTCTTAGGTATTTTAGATGAATTATTAAGTTTGGTTGTCCCATAGTGTTCCTTCAATATCTTTTATATGATATCTATTGGGGAAAGCTCTGTTCTTTTGTAGAAAATTGATAGGCATTGTCAAACTAAAATAAATAAGGACCTCCTTATAGATTAAGAGCTAATTTATTATCTTGGTAATAGGTATTGTAATTACCTGGAGGACTTTGTGGATTTATATTCAACAAATGCTTACCTCATGCCAGACACTGTTCTAAAGACTGCATCCTTACAAAGTTTCTATTATTAGTTCCATTTTACGGATGAGGAAACTGAGGCACAGAAATAGTAAGAAGCTTGCCCAATATATCACAAGTAGTAAATTGAACAGCTGGAATTCAAACTCAGGTATTCTGGCTGCAAACTCCAAATACATAATTGCTACGCTGCCTCTAAATTTCACTTAATGATTTTATACAATTATTACATAAAGCAGTAGCTTCACTGGTAATGATTCTGATAGGACACAGAAAAATAAATCTGGGAGAACTTCTGTGCATTTTTTCTAATTGACTTTCAATCCATTTGAAATAATAGGGATGGGAAAAGAATTACAAATAGGTCAGAAGTTGTTGTTTCCTGTCCAAATCTTCTATCTAGCCAGGGAGTTATTTTGCCAGTATGTGATGAAAAATTATAAGCTAGAATCCCCTTTCTAAAAGACCAAACACACTAACCAACTAACACACAAAAGCCAGCCTGCTGTAGGGCAGAGCTCTTGGAATATCAACAGAAAAGCCAAAACATACAATGCAAAAATCTTTCAATATCATCAAAATGCAACCCGATTTCAGCCAAGTAAGTTTTGCAATAAAAATAACACACAACAATCATATGACCCAGTAATCCCATTCCTGAGTATATACCCCAAAGAATAGAAAATAGGTATTTAAACAAAAACTTAGCATGAGTATTTGTATCAGCACAATTCACAATAGCTAAAAGGTGGAAACAACTCATATGTCTATCGCTGAATGAATAGATAAACAAAAAAAGATACATCCACACAATGGAGTATTGTTCAACCATAAGAAAGAGTGAAGTGCTGATATATGCTACAACATAGAATGAACCTTGAAAACATGATGATGAGTGAAAGAAAACAGACACCAAAAGTCACATACTGTATGGTTCCATTTATTTGAAATATCCAGAGTAGTCAAATGTTTAAAGGAGGAAAGCAGAAAGCAGAGTGATTGCCAGCGACTGGGAACAGAGGGAAGGGAGAATGACTTTTTTTTTCTGAGTCTCACTCTTTCACCCAGTGTGGAGTGCAGTGTCTCCATCTCAGCTCACTGCAACCTCTGCCTCCCAGGTTCAAGAGATTCTTGTGCCTCAGTAATCCCAGTAGCTGGGATTACAGGCGTGCATCACCACACCCCACTAACTTTTGTATTTTCAGTAGAGACGGGGTTTCTCCATGTTACCCAGGCTGGTCTCGAACTACTGACCTCAGGTGATCCACCCGCCTCGGCCTCCCAAAATGCTGGGATTACAGGCGTGAGCCACTGTGCCCGGCTGAGAATGACTTCCTAATGGATATGAGGTTTCTCTTTGGGGTGATGAAAATGTTTTAGAAGTAGATAGAGGTGGTGATTGTACAATATTGTGAGTGTACTAAATGCTGCTGAACTGTGTAAGTGGTTAAAATGGTGAGTTTTACCCCACATAAATAAAAAACTCAACCTACAACCAATTTTAAAATAAAATTTATCTATATTTTAAGACTATAAAATATTCCATTTTTATGTACAATGACAACCTACAAAGATTTCTGCATCCTTTTGGTTAAAATGTAACCAATCACCAAGTGCTGTTATCTGTTTCTTTTGCCTTGTGTATTTGCTAAGTGGATAGCAAAGATCAAAGAACTTTCAGAAGAGATATAGAAATTCAGTTAGATACAGCTAAGATAATAACTGAGTGTGCTGAGCTGTGTCCCAAAGGTCTATAGAGTAATAAATGCAAAACATATTTTGGGTGAAAAAACTCTGAATTATGCAGCATAACTTTTTAAAACATTCCCTCTATTTTTTTTAGTCTTGCTATTGCTTGGTTATTTAGGAATTAGGATGTTGGCTGTACTGTGGATTGCTTATTTCAATATCCATTTAAATCTTTTATCTTACACAGGCTAGGGAGCTTTTAAAAGCTACATTCCCCAGATTTCCTTGCAGCTAGGATTCTGGACATGCTTTGGGTTGAGCAATCAGCTGTGCTTTCCTAAGATTTTACGGGCAAAGAGGCAGGATGGATGCAGGCGCCCATTTTGTAGGTGTGGTTCATGGCCCAGGTGGGGTGATTTGGGGGCAAAGAGCTGTCTTGGAAGTTTCCCAATTTGGCAGGTGGTTTTCCTGTTCAGCAGATTCAGCAGCAGTGGTACTATATTCATTCATAATCAGAAATATTCCAGTTATCTGTGCTGTGTAATGAACAATCCCCAAACTTAGTGACTTAAAACAAAATTTATTATTACTTCTCCTGGTCTAAGCATAAACTGGGCTCAAATAGGTAAGTTTCCCTCGGGCTCTCTTATGAAGTTACATTCAGATGTGCACTGGGCTACAGTTATTTTATGGCAACACTGGGCTGGATGTCCTGGGGGCTTACTCTCTGGGAGTTGAAGCCAGCTATTGGCTGGGAATTCGGCAGAATTTGGTGGCTGACGCACCTACCGTGACACGCCTCACCGTGTTGTTCAGGCTGCCCACACCTTGGTATCCAGTCTCAGAGGAGGCACATCCCAACATTCCAAAAAGCAGGAATCAGAAGCTGCCAGAAGCTGCAGTTAGGGCTACACCAGGTACAGGCACAGAGTCATTTCTACCACATTCTGTTGGCCAAATGATACCACTCAACGAATTCACACTTAAAGTGATATAGGCTCTACCTCTTGATGAAGGAATGGCAAGCTCAGTTGCCAAAGGGTGCATGAGATGAAAGATAGTGTTTATGCTATCTTTGGAAAAACTACAAGGGTAGAGGAAGAGTGTTCTGGAGGCCTACTGCTGCTCTTTCTGCTTTCCTAATAATCTTACTAGCACCAATTCCCCATGTGAAATCTCTTTCTGCTTAAATTAACCAGACTGGGATCTGCTGACTACACCTGGATCCTGATCAAGGCTAGAGACCAGGTCTTTACTGTTCCCAGGCAAATAGCATTCCAATATATTACTCTATATGTAACTGGCATAGAGCAGTGATGCTCGGGAGTGAAAAAGCATTTGGAGTTGGAAAGTCCCTTGCTGAGTTTCAAGTTTCCCATCTGGAAAACGGGGATGATAATAATAATTTGGCATCTACCTTATAGAATTAAACAGATTAAATGAGTCAACACATGCGCAATATTTCCACGTGCCTGGCACCTGGAAGGCAATGCTTGATAAAGTCCGTTTTGCTTGTTTGCTCAGCTCAGGCTGCCTCCTTCTCTTTGGTAATTGCTGTATCTGCAGGCACAGTGAAGTTAAGTAACTGGCCCAAAGGCATACTGCTAAGAAAGGACATCTTAGGCCGGCTGTGGTGGCTCACGCCTGTAATCTCAGCACTTTGGGAGGCCAAGGCAGGCGGATCACCTGAGGTCAGGAGTTCAAGACCAGCCTGGCCAACATAGTGAAACCCCATCTCTACTAAAAATACAAAAATTAGCCGGGTGTGGCAGCGCACACCTGTAGTCCTAGCTATTCAGGAGGCTGAGGCAGGAGAATCGTTTGAACCCAGGAGGCTGAGCTTGCATTGAGCCGAGATCACGCCACTTCACTCCAGGTTGGGTGACAGAGCAAGACTCCAGTTACTTAACTAGCCCAAAGGCACACTTGACTCTAGAGAGCAAGGGTAGAGTAGCTAAGAATAGAGAAGAGAAGACGCAAACCCACGTAGTCTAGCTTCGTAGTTCATGCTCTCAATTCTTACATTGTACCACTTTTTAAAGCTGAGAACTGAAGGTGTTTACAAGTTAGCTAGGGGACATGTGGGTGCTTCCAAGGATGGAAATATAATGAAGATACGGTTGAGGTGAAAGTAAGTAAAGGTGTATTCTAGAAGACAAAGAACAGCACATACCAAAGCGCAAGGAGGGAAAGACATTGGGGAAATTCAAGAAATTCCTTCAGAGAAGGCTAAAGCCGTGAGAATACTTTTCTCCCCTCTTTCACATCATGGCACACCTAGAAAATGACACTATTTGTATGGATCACTGGAATAAATGCAGAAGCTATTTGTGACTGGAGACACCTGACCCAGGAGTTGTGGGTCTCAGTCATAGGCATATCTGGAACCCACTTATAGGAAATCTTTTCTAGAAAGTAGAGAGCAAGGGGAACGTTGGCACAGAGACTGGATAGGTGAGACAGACCCAAGACAGGCACAAGCCCCTGGGCCATAAGAAGGATTCGAATGCGAGTTTGAGTATATTGGGAAGCCACTGAAGGATTTAACTGGGAGAGAAGCCACGGGATCTGATTTGCTTTGTGTCTTTTGGAGAACACTAACTGCTGTGAGGTCAATGGATCAATGGATGAGAGGACAGGTGTGGAAGTGGGAGGGAGGGTACAGGTAAGAGGTTGTTGCAGTGGTCTTAGAAAAAGAAATGAGGACAGCATAGGCTAGGTGGATGACAGTGGAGATGGAGAGAAATACATGGATTTCAGGTATCTTTTTTTTTTTTTTTTTTTTGCAACTTCTGCCTCCCAGTTCAAGTGATTCTCCAGCCTCAGCCTCCCAGTAGCTGGGATTACAGGTGCCTGCCACCATGTCTGGCTAATTTTTTGTATTTTTAGTAGAGACTGGGTTTCACCATGTTGGTCAGACTGGTCTTGAACTCCTGACCTCAGGCAATCCGCCCACCTTGGCCTCCCAAAGTGCTGGGATAACAGGTGTCAGCCACCGCACCCGGCCAGATTTCAGGTATCTTTTAGAGCTTGTATCTCCCAGGCCTAGAGATGGTTTGGGTGTACAAGGTGAAGGAGAAAGGATAGTAATGTTGCTTCTCTCACAGTGTTCTCATGAGAAATTAAATTTAATTTTGTCCAGGTTCCTCAAAAAAGCTAAACATAGAATTATTATATAAACCAGCTATTCCAAAAGAATTCACAGCAGGAACGCAAACACACACTTATATACCAATGTTCATAGCAGCACTATTCTCAATAGCCAAAAGGTGGAAAAAACCAAAATGTCCATCAACAGATGAATGGGTAAACAAACTGTGGCCTATTCATACAATGGAATATTATTCAGCCATAAAAAGGAATGAAGTTCTGATGAGTGTTTACAACATGAATGGGTCTTGACAACATGCTAAGTGAAATAAGTCAGTCACATATATTGCAAATATTGTATGATTCCACTTACATTGGGTACCAAAGTCACAGGGACAGGAAGTATAGTAGAGATTGCCAGGGATGCAGGGAAGTAGGGAGTAGGCAGTTATTATTTAATGGGTACAGACTTTCTGTTTGTGATGATGGAATCAATGGAAATAATGGTGATTGTTGCAGGGCACTGTGAATGAATGCAATGCCACTGAACTGTACACTGAAAAATTGTTAAAATGGTCAATTTCATTTACACAAATATTACCATAATGAAAAAATTGATCATTTACATAGAGTAATTAGCACATATCTGACCCATTGCAGTTTTAGCTCAATGGTTATAACTATTGTTTTCATATGTCTAGCCTAGCCTCTCTTTTTTCAGAGAAGAATCTCCCTTATTCTTAAGGCTGAGAGTTTTGAGTTTTTGGGTCTGTCTGCCCTGAAGCACTTCTTGACAACCTGAGTCCTTCCTGGTCATACTTGGCTCTCCTGTGGACACTGTCATTCATACACCTGCAAATCACAGTCCACTCCATAGGACGAGGTCCCCTCCTCATTGGAACCAGAGAGAAGAGAGCACAGGGAGGCCTCCCATCCCTTGCAGTCTTGCCCTCTTAGACTCTCTAAGGCTAGATCACTAGGCTTCAGCAGTGGGATAATCTCAGAGTGAACTTAATATCGGGGAGAGGAAAAGTGAAAGAACAGGGTAACTCAAGTTTTTCAGGAGTCTCCAGTGGAAAGAACCCCAAACTGAAGTTCTTCACAAGAACAGGGTCCACCACTCCTGTCTCACCCCATACTGAGCTGTCCCAGCCTACTGCTCTCAAGCCAGCTCCCTAAGGGATGCCTTCTTCAAGTCTCTGAATCTCTACCCACCAATGACTGGCCTTTTCATGGACAGGGTTACAGTCTGAGTCATTCTCTCTGGAGTAGTGCCCCAGTTGTAAGTGATACCTGCTGCCACTCAAGTCTCACAGAATAGCTGGATCCCTTGGACAGGGGTGGACCTCTGGTTTAAGTTATTTTACTTGAAGCTCCAGGGAGGGCTGTAGGGATGCTGGTTCCTGTTTCTGTAATGAACCAACATGCTGCATTATGCACAGTCTTACCTCTCCACCAGAATGGGATATTTCATGTTCCATACAGTTTGCATACATACAGAAAAACAAAATATTCCCTAGAATAACAAGACATCTTATTCCTACTCCAGCGTTTCAAGCCCTGAACAACTTTGAAGCTTATTTCCAGTTCCTCTGGAGGATCTACCTGGATAATAAAAGTCACCCGTTTAGTGGCAGGCACACAGAACAAACTCCAGACTTGATCATCTTTTCTTGTTTATTTCTGAAGACTCCCTGGGATGAGATGAAGTTGCCAATTTTTTCTTGTAATATTGTTATTGTTGTCACAGTCCAAGGGAAAGGAAAATTTATTCAGTAAGTGCTATTGAAACAACTGGGCAATTACTTGGAGGAAAAAAATTCCTAGATTCTTGCCTTATACCTAACACAACACTAAAATAAATTTCAAAGGGATTAAAGATTTGAGTTTTAAAAGAAAGAGGAATTATATTAACTAAAAGAAAGAATTTAAACTCCTAAAAAGCATTCAATCAGAAGTAGATAGCCTCAGTTTACTTCTCATCAACGTATCTACAAACATGCACATATAGAAAAAGACAAAAACTGTTAATACTAAAAGAAAAAG
>NW_012108252.1:5828511-5830261 GCF_000951045.1 Mandrillus leucophaeus | reverse complement strand
TTTTTTGACACAGATTCTCACTCTGTCGCCCAGGCTGGAGTGCAGTGTGGTGCAATCTCGGCTCACTGAAACCTCTGCCTCCCAGGTTCAAGCAATTATCCCTGCCTCAGCCTCCTGAGTAGCTGGATTACAGGCACCTGCCACCATGCCCAGTTCATTTTTGTATTTTTTTTTAGTAGAGATGGGGTTGATGGCCATGTTGGCCAGGCTGGTCTTGAACTCCTGACCTCAGGTGATCCGCCCACCTCAGCCTTCAAAGGTGCTGGGCGTGAGCCACCATGCTCGGCTGAGTTTCACATTCTTTATCTAACTGTGAGAGGCAGCATACTGTATAATGGAGTGGTCACGTACTGGGTCTTGGAGCACAGCCTGAGTTTGAGTTCCAGTTCTGCCATTTACTTAATATGCAGCTTTAAACAAGTTACGTAAATTTTCTGGGGCTCAGTTTCCTCACCTGTCAATTGGGAATAACTGTAGTACCCAAATCATAGGGTTATTGCAGGAATCAAATGAATTAATATGTATAAAACTCATCAAGGCTTTATGCACTGATTGACTGAGGACAAGATCAAATATGTCACATGCATCTGAGTAGGAAGGCCATTGGAAACACTGTCACTGAATGTGAAGGAGCAGGTAATTCTCCAGGGAAAAATCAGGGTAAGGTGACAAAAATAAGGTGAAAATGACACTAAGGAGGCAAAAGAACCTATACTTGTCCCCTATACTTTAGCAACAGGATAGAATGGTCCTTGAGAATACAGGAGAAAAAGGTTTTTAATAGAGAGAGATGAACTTGCTTTTGAATATACTGCATTGGAGATAGTTGCCTGTAGACCTTCCATCCAGCCTGGATCTCAGTTGGGCTGGAGATCTAGATTTGGGGTCATTCATCTATAGATGGTAGCTGAAGCCATGGGCATGGATAAAATTGTGGCAAATCCATGTGTAAATTAATAAGAAACTGGGATGAAAGTTAGAGTTCTGGAATACTCAAATATTTAAGGAACAAGAGGAAGAAATGAAGCCAGGGAAGATGGAGAGAGCAGTCAAAATTTGAGGAGAGGGATATCATTCAGCCATAAAAAGGAAAGAAATTCTGCCATACACTACAACATGGATAAAACTTGAGGACATTATGCTGAGTAAAGTCAGTCAGTCCCAAAAAGACAAATACTGTATAATCCTATTTACATGAGTAAATGGAAGTAGTCATATATATAGAGACAGAAAGAAAGCAGAATGGTGGTTGCCAGAGGCTGGGGCACGGGGAAGTGGGGTGCTATTGTTTAATGCTTACAGAGTGTCAGTTAGGGAAGCTGAAGAGTTCTGGAGATTGGGTCCACAATAACGTGAATGTACTGAACACTACTAAACTGTACACTTAAAAATGGTTAAGATGGTACATTTTATGTTCTATATATTTTACCACAATTAAACATATTTTAAGTGGTAGAAGAAAATCAAGAGCAATTAATGTCATGAAGCCAAGTTGGTAGAGGGATTTTAGAGGACCATGATCCTCAGTGCCTATTGCAGCAGAGAGACCCAGGAAGACAGAGTGAGCATTGAGATTGGGCTCCTGTGAAAGCTAGAAGTTAATGTCTCAAGACATTGGTTTGCATTTAGAAGCTCAGAAATTCTAGGAGCTGATCGATGAAAGGAAGGGCTCCAAAATTAGCTTTCTTCACCCCGTCTTAGCATTATGCGATGGATCCAGGTTCTGGAAATTCAGTTACAAGTAGCAGTG
>NW_012108252.1:5823807-5828451 GCF_000951045.1 Mandrillus leucophaeus | reverse complement strand
GGAGAGGAAAAGTGAAAGAACAGGGTAACTCAAGTTTTTCAGGAGTCTCCAGTGGAAAGAACCCCAAACTGAAGTTCTTCACAAGAACAGGGTCCACCACTCCTGTCTCACCCCCACTGTATACTGAGCTGTCCCAGCCTACTGCTCTCAAGCCAGCTCCCTAAGGGATGCCTTCTTCAAGTCTCTGAATCTCTACCCACCAATGACTGGCCTTTTCATGGACAGGGTTACAGTCTGAGTCATTCTCTCTGGAGTAGTGCCCCAGTTGTAAGTGATACCTGCTGCCACTCAAGTCTCACAGAATAGCTGGATCCCTTGGACAGGGGTGGACCTCTGGTTTAAGTTATTTTACTTGAAGCTCCAGGGAGGGCTGTAGGGATGCTGGTTCCTGTTTCTGTAATGAACCAACATGCTACATTATGCACAGTCTTACCTCTCCACCAGAATGGGATATTTCATGTTCCATACAGTTTGCATACATACAGAAAAACAAAATATTCCCTAGAATAACAAGACATCTTATTCCTACTCCAGCGTTTCAAGCCCTGAACAACTTTGAAGCTTATTTCCAGTTCCTCTGGAGGATCTACCTGGATAATAAAAGTCACCCGTTTAGTGGCAGGCACACAGAACAAACTCCAGACTTGATCATCTTTTCTTGTTTATTTCTGAAGACTCCCTGGGATGAGATGAAGTTGCCAATTTTTTCTTGTAATATTGTTATTGTTGTCACAGTCCAAGGGAAAGGAAAATTTATTCAGTAAGTGCTATTGAAACAACTGGGCAATTACTTGGAGGAAAAAAATTCCTAGATCCTTGCCTTATACCTAACACAACACTAAAATAAATTTCAAAGGGATTAAAGATTTGAGTTTTAAAAGAAAGAGGAATTATATTAACTAAAAGAAAGAATTTAAACTCCTAAAAAGCATTCAATCAGAAGTAGATAGCCTCAGTTTACTTCTCATCAACATATCTACAAACATGCACATATAGAAGAAGACAAAAACTGTTAATACTAAAAGAAAAAGGCTGACAAGTAAATGCCAAAATATAGTAGAAATCAATTTCTACTGCCATTATTTCTCTTTCTTTTCTTTTCTTTTCTTTTCTTTTCTTTCCTTTTCTAAGACAGGAGCTCACTCTGTTACCCAGACTGAAGTGCAGTGGTGCAATCATGGCTCATTGCAGACTTGAGCTTCTGGGCTCAAGCAATCATCCCACCTCAGCCACCAAAGTAGCTTGGACTACAGGCATGTGCCACCATGCCTGGCTAATTTTTGTAGATACAGTTTCACCATGTTGCCCAGGCTGGTCCTGCACTCCAGGGCACAATCAACACACCCACCTCAGCCTGCCAAAGTACTGGGATTACAGTTGTGAGCCATTGTGGCCAGCCTACTGCCGTGATGTCTACTACCATGATTTCGTGGCAGGTGCAGCTGGTCCAGCACAGATGGGTTGCTCTTGCCTTCATGATAGAGCGACCTACCGATAAAAAGGTATGAGGAGGCTTTGGCTATCTCTCTCTGTATTTTTTGAGACAGATTGAGCTCTAATCCAATGCGATTACTGTACTTATAAAAGAGGGAAATTTGGATACAGAGACACCCACATAGGAAGAACATCATGTGAAGATAAAGGCAGAGATTAGGTGATGTTTTTGCAAGCCAAGGAATACCAGAGATTGCTAGCAAACCATCAGAAACAAGATGAGAGGCATGGAACAGATACTCTCACATAGCTCCAAGAAGAAACCAACCCTGCTCATACCTTGACCCTTCTCTTCTAACCTCCAGAACTAAGAGACAATAATGTTTGTGGATTAAGACATCCAGTTTATGGGTTTTCGTTATGGCAGACCTAGCAAAACTAACATATGCTACCCAGTGAAGATTTGCTCTCCATCTTCCACTGCTCCCCCACATCAAATAACTAGATCGTATCTGGTTAATGTCCAAAATGTCTCGTAGGTTCAGGCTCTACTCTGTTTCCATGGCCTCTGTAGACATATTGGGTAATTGGGTATTCAGTAAGCACCATGATAGGAGAAGATAGAAAGGCACTTAGTTGACCAAATGCAGCAAGGCTAGGTCAAAGCTGGTGTAAGAGGGAGAGGGTCTGGGATTCAAAAGTGATGTGGAAATGTTGGGGCTGGCAAGCACAGGTTGAGGGGATGCCTAACTTACCACTTGGTTGGAAAATGCTGAGACGGCAGAGGCTACACCAAATGTCCAAGGGGCGGGGCTGGCCAGAGGCCAAGATTTCCCTGGGTTTTGTCCCATGGCTGGCTTTGGGGCTGGATTTTCACCTGGGGTGTGTGTTGGGGTCTGAGTGGAGATCTTGGGGAGATCTTTGCTACTGGGTTTCTTTAGGGCGTGACCGCGGGGCACACATCCAGAAGCACTGGCCTTGTGAAGCTCCCGAGAGTGTTCTTTGAACTACTGCAAACCCAACCAGCAGGTTTGCTGAAAAGTGGCCACGTTCCAGTCCAAAATGTGTGAGCCAAGAGGGTGCTTAGCATTCCCCAGGCCCAGTCCCAGCTCTGTCAAGAAATGGGAGACTTCACCGTATCACTGGGAATTGGATTCTAAACTTTAGGATCAAGCAATGAAAGGACCTGGAGTAAGATACCTTCTTGACCTCCCTGAAGGGCTCTGAGCAGCTGAGCTTGCCTTTCTCTTTTCTCCCCCAGTCCTCCCCTTACTTCTCAGTCTCCTACTCCCCATCGCTCCTTTCCCTGCCTCCTCCTGCCTGTCTCCTTCTTCCTCCCTTTCTTCTCTCACCCCATTAATCCCCCCTTGTCACTATCACCTCCTCCCTCCAGTCTTTCCCCCTTCGCTGCCCCTTCTTTCCTCCGACCTTTCCTTCTCTTACTGCCCCTGTCTCCCACCTTTCTCCTCCGACCCATATCTCCCTCTCCCTACCTCCTCCTCTTGTTCATCTTTCTCCTTCCCCCTTATTTTTCTATCTCCTTCCTCAGTCCCACTCCCCTTTCCACCCTCCTTTTGCCCGTCACTTCTCCTTCTCCCTCATTGCCCCCTCCCTCTCTCCTCCTCCCCGGGTCCTGCCCCACTCAGCTCTGTTTGCTTTTCTCCCGGATCCGGATGGAGGGGTTGCCCTGCCCATGCCCAGCCCTGCCCCACTTCTGGCAGCTTGGATCTCGCTCCATGGCTGAGGGCTCCAGGACTCAGGCCCCTGGGAAAGGGCCCCCACTCAGCATCCACTTCCTGCGAGCCCAGTATGAAGGCTTGAAGAGGCAGCAGAGGACCCAGGCCCACCTCCTGGTGCTTCCGAAAGGTAGGAATGGACAGGGGCTGGGGAAGGAGAGACTGACCATGGGAGGAGTGAGTGGCAGAGCCGCAGGGAGGCAGAGCCAGGGCTTTGCCAGCCCTCCCTCCCAGTGGGGAAGAGCAAGGGAGGCGGGCTCAGGGAAGCTCTGCTCAGCTGTCCCACCTGCTAAGGGAGCCAGGGGCCTCAGCCAAGCACCTGGCTGCCAGCACTGTTCCTGGCCCCTGCTCTGATGTTCTGATCTTGCTAGACTGGTCAGCCTGGTGAGCCAGGCTTGGCCCCCCTGCTAGCTCAGGTATGGTGATAGGAGCTCTGCTTCCTGGCTGGATCTAACTAAGGCACCTCCTACAGACCAGAGAAATTCACGCTGGAGGTAGAAGACATGGCGTTCCCAACAGCCTGGGAACTGTCTGGGCCAGAGGACGCCTAGGGCTCAGAGACCCATGAGGCATCCCAGGCTCATCCAGCCTCAAACATCAGGCAAGGAGGTGTGATTGGACACAGAAGTCCCCTACCCCACTCATGGGGAGAAACCTCCTCCCTTTGGGAACTCAGATTTCATTCCAGGAGAAAGTTAGAGGCACAGGGCTCAGAAACCAAGGGCTTGTCAAATCCCAGCCCTTCCTCCTCTAGCAGAGGAACAGATTGAGGGAGAAGGGAAGATGCCCTGAAAGGTCAAAACTGGGCTCTGTGTGATTCTGTGGTTATTTGTAGAGTTCAGCAGACTCTTTGGGCTGCCCTTTGCCAGTACAGACTGGACAAAAATCAGGGGCCAGAGGGACCTCTCTGTCTAGGGCAGGAAGTGTGCTGCCTTTGGGGAACAAAAGTGGCACCTCTGAGCTGAAGGAGCCCATCTCCCATTACCTGGGCTGTTGCCAACCAATGGGATCCTGCCCGTTCCTGGCAGGAGTGAACTGGCACAGCCAGTCACCATCTCTGCAGGGCATAAACTGAAATGTTCCTAAAGCTCTATCCCACCCTGGAGGGTGTTTATTCATTCAGTTATTCCACAAACATTTATTAATTTAAATCCCTTCAAAAGGAAACGCCATGCTTAATACACCTGCAATTCAGACTCACAAATCTAATTGCTTAGTGGGGATGATCCAAAGACAACTCAAATTCAACACGCCCCCAGAGAATTCACTATCCCCTGTGCTCATCCTTTCTCCTGCTCTTGGTAACTCAGTGCCCCCTTTCCCATCGTTACCAGGTGCTAAATTATGGTTCATGCAAGGAGTGCCCAGGTGTGGTTTTCTCCAAGAAGACTTCTGACCTCCCGGCTACGTCAGGGTCATTCAGGGCACTTTCAGCAGTTTGCAGTTCCACCATTTTTTTTTTTTTTTTTTTTTT
>NW_012108252.1:5814862-5822517 GCF_000951045.1 Mandrillus leucophaeus | reverse complement strand
AGAGTGTCAGTTAGGGAAGCTGAAGAGTTCTGGAGATTGGGTCCACAATAACGTGAATGTACTGAACACTACTAAACTGTACACTTAAAAATGGTTAAGATGGTACATTTTATGCTCTATATATTTTACCACAATTAAACATATTTTAAGTGGTAGAAGAAAATCAAGAGCAATTAATGTCATGAAGCCAAGTTGGTAGAGGGATTTTAGAGGACCATGATCCTCAGTGCCTATTGCAGCAGAGAGACCCAGGAAGACAGAGTGAGCATTGAGATTGGGCTCCTGTGAAAGCTAGAAGTTAATGTCTCAAGACATTGGTTTGCATTTAGAAGCTCAGAAATTCTAGGAGCTGATCGATGAAAGGAAGGGCTCCAAAATTAGCTTTCTTCACCCCGTCTTAGCATTATGCGATGGATCCAGGTTCTGGAAATTCAGTTACAAGTAGCAGTGTGCCTTCCCTGATGCAACGTAAGTTCCCAGGGGAACTTGAGCTACTTTCAGAAGTCTGTGGAGCCCCAATTACCCTCAGTGATTGATGTCCAAAAGGAATATGCTTTTGTCGCAGTCAGACACTGTGTGACTCGCCTTATGTAGAAAAAGGGATTAGGGTCGGGACTTATATCTGGGCTGGATGTTTTATATTACATTTCATTGAACATTCCTAGCAGCCCTGTAAGGTAGCTCCCTTTTTAAGATCTCCATTTTATAGATGAGGAAATGGAGGCCTAGGGTCTCCTAGTGAGTCAGTGGTGAACTCATGTCTGCCTGACTCTGGGTTGATGAGAGCAGCTCCACCAAAGGTCTCAGGCAGTTAGGATGAATTTTGATTCTTCTTTCCTCCCTGAGTCTCCCTACCCCTCTCTTTGCTGTTCTCTCCACCCACTTCCTCTATCCCCACTGAAGAGATAAATCAAGGATGGGCTCAAAAATATCCCTTCTCCAATTTGTATCTCTTAGCAAAGTGAATCAAGGATGAAGAATGAAGAAAGTATTATAGATAACGAGTACATTTCCTTCATCGCCAGTCCCTAACTGACCAAAACCAAAACAAAACAGATAAAAAACATGATACAAAATTTCCCTGTACTCTTCAGGCAATTACCCTAATTCTCTTTCTCTTGTACAGTGAAGAGCAGGCACCATCCCAAGATGTGGAGGGTACTGCCACAGAAGGCTCATGATGATTCTCAGCAGAGGCTGCTCTGGGGTGGGATCCCTGTGTACCTCCCAGCCAAGCTCTCTTTCCTTTCCTCTGAACCGCAGGCTGGGACTGACAGTTGAACAAGACTGTCCACCTTCAGTCCTTTCCTTCTAAACTCGTGATGGGAGAGGATACCAGTTTCTAGGTTCTCTCATTGTGTCTCCCTCCTTCCTTGTTCTCAAATAAGTACATAACAGGTTGGATATTTATAAAAGTTTCCTTCTGCCGGGCGCAGCGACTCATGCCTGCAATCCAAGCACTTTGGGAGGCTGAGGCAGGTGGATCACAAGGTCAGGAGATCGAGACCATCCTGGCTAACACAGTGAAACCTCGTCTCTACTAAAAATAAAAATTAAAAAAAAAAAATTAGCCAGGTGTGGTGGTGGGCACCTGTAGACCCAGCTACTCAGGAGGCTGAGGCAGGAGAATCGCTTGAACCCGGGAGGCGGAGGGCAGAGGTTGTAGTGAGCCGAGATCGCGCCACTGCACTTCAGCCTGGGCAACAGAGCAAGACTCTGTCTCAAAAATGAAATAAAATAAAATAAAACAAAACAAAACAAAAGTGTTTCCTTCATTTCATGCTGGAAAATAATACTAAGGAACTAATGCAGTTACAAAGCCGAAACAAATCTTGAGAGCCTCACACTAGAGTTAATGTTGACAGGACAGTAGTTGTTGGCTGAGATGGCTGCAGCTGGTCTTCTGTTTCTTTTGGATCCCTGGAATTGGAGCTCAGGGGCTTCCTTCTGACTTTATTCTTCTGACATCGTCTCCCCACTCTTGCTCTGCAGATTGTCACCTCCAGGGTCTTCTGTGATAACAGGTGATGGGACAGACAAGTGAACCTAAATGACACCTCTGAGGAGCTCCAGACTGGTCACACACCTGCTTTCTATAAGGCAAATGCCTTTCAGTCATTCCAACCCCTGTCACTGCCACCAAGAGTTAACAATGAACTATCATATTCCACTAGGTGGTTTAAAAAAAAGTCCCCAAGAAAAAAAAGGGACATTGGTCTGCCTCTTCCACCTAAAGCCAGTTCTGAGGAGCAGTAAATGCTGCAGATGTCTTCCCAGAGCAGTGCCTGTGGACTAGAAGGATAATGATTGGTTCTCTAAAAGGAGCTGCTTCAAAACACAACTCCTCCCTCTTCTGCCTTGGGTTGTAAACCCACTATCAGAATCCCAGGACACAGCCTGGTGCAGTGGCTCACACCTGTAATCCCAACACTTTGGGAGGCTAAAGCGGGCAGATCACTTGAGGCCAGGGGTTCAAAACCAGCCTGGCCAACATGGTGAAAATCACTTCTCTACTAAAAATACAAAAATTAGTCAGACAGGGTGGCGGGTGCCTGTAATCCCAGCTACTTGGGAGGCTGAGGCAGGAGAATCGCTTGAACCCAGGAGGCGGAGGTTGCACCACTGCACTCCAGCCTGGGCAATGGAGTGAGACTCCGTCCCAAACAAAGAAAAACAAAACAAAAAAAAAGAATCCCAGAATACAAAACCCCGTAAGTTAAGAATAATGTTTTCCACTGGTGAGCATATGTGAACCCACATGTGTGTGAGTCTATGTGTGCTCCTTGCCTTTCTTTTAGCCCCAAATGCTACTTCCCTATCTCCTCCCAGAGTTCCCTCCTTCACTTCAGTGTTTGGCCCTCTGTTATGCCTGAGATTTTCCAGGCATTATAAATATGCATTTTTGTCTCTCTACTCAACTAGGACACACCCAGGAAGGTATGGGTTTTGTCTCAATGTTCATTGCTGTATTCCTAGGACCTGGAATAAATAATGCCTGGCCACATTAAGTGCTCAATAAATATGTGCTGAACGAATGAATAATTGTGTGTGTGTGAATATATACGGGTGAGGTGTGAAAGGGCATGTGTGTGAGCATGCAAGTGAGACCCTGTGTATGTACACATGTACACACATGCAATGTACCAGGAACCTTCTGGGGATGGCCTTCCTTCAGCTTGAAAGTAATGAGACCCCCTAAGTGAGAGATGCCCCTGTCCCTTCCAGTGATGACCCTGCTGGTGCTTTCTCTTTTCAGGAGGAAACGCGCCTGCTCCTGCGGAATCGATAGTCAATGCTGTTTGGATTAACAAGGAGAGAAGGAGCTCACTGTCCCTGGAAGAGGCAGATTCCAAGGTAGACGGGAGGCTGGAGGAGGCTGCCCAGGGCTGTCTTCAGGCCCCCGAGTCTCCGTGGCACACGCACCTGGAGATGCATCATTTGGTTCAAACCTTCCCCCAGGACACCAGTCATCAAGTACATCACAGGGGCAAGCTTGTGGGATCTGACCAAAGGCTCCCTCCTGAAGGAGACACACACTTGTCTGAAGCCAATCAGATGATTCAGCAAGCAACCGGAATCCCAGAGGCTGCCCAGCTTCCATGCCAGGTGGGCAATACCCAAACAAAGGCAGTGGAATCTGGCTTAAAATTCAGCACTCAATGTCCTCTTTCCATAAAGAACCCACACAGGTCTGGCAAACCAGCTTACTATCCATTTCCCCGGAGGAAATCTCCCAGGATCTCCCAAGCTGCCCGGAACCTGGGCTTATATGGCTCACCCTGAAGCTTTCTATTCTGCCAGATGTCTTGACCTTGAGGCCACCTATGGCCTCATGGAAGAACCAATGAGGCAGAGCCACAACTAGGTCTCTAGCTATGAGCAAGAACTGTACTAACCCAATTATAGGAATTGTGGGAGATGAACTTCACAGTGGTAACATGGGTTTACCCTTCAATAAGAAACTTCCCAGGCCAAATGGCCCACAGTTTAGGATGAAGAGGACTGGTCAGTGCAGCCCCATTCTGACATTGATATGAGGTCCTGGCTATCCATTCCTTGGGGAAGACCAGTAAGACATCTGCTCCATCCCTGGAACTGGAGAATTTTGAAACATAAACCAGGGACTCTAGCCAATAGAATGCCTTAGCAATGCCCAGGGGTCAATGGGCATGGGCATTCTTGTTTTCAATGTCTTCTGATGATTTCTCACATATTCTGGAGAAGACCAGCTCTGAGAATTCAGACGCTTCTTCTGGTGGCTGTGTCTGGGGGGCCATCTCACTTAGAAGTCACAACACTCATTGGCAGTGATCACATCATTTCAATTTGGGCTTCCCAAAGTATGGTTACCCTGTATGAAGGTGAGATCAATGCTACCTACCATTTTGTGTCTTTAAGGAGTCTTTAGAAAGGGCTGATCATCTGCCACTGCTCACTGAGACATGTACATTCCAACATCATCACAGATTTATCTCCTTCCTTCCTTCTCTCCCTCCCTCCTTCTGTCTCTCCCTCCGTTCCTTCCTTCCTTCTTTCCTTCCTCTCTTCCTTCCTGTCTATTTCTCTCTCTCTCTCTGCAAGTTAATTTCTTATTAAAAACTGCCACTCATTGAAGATATATAATGATGGGATCCTGAACAAAAAGAGGCAAAGAAATTCTCCTGCTTGAAAAATATGCATTTCCTAGAGACTGCCTCCTGTTTAGTCCAACTTGGATCACTCAGATCCTTCCTGGGATCAAACACATATTTTTAAACGTAAGACAAAGCAACCAGGTGTTACTTGGGTGATAGGAAAAAAAGCTTGTCCTTCCTGATTAATGTTTAGCTTTAGTAATGCTATTTAAACACACCTAAGGTGCCTTTCCCTCATCTCAGGTGCTTTCTCTGTAAAGTTTCACCCCCACCTTTCTTTTCTCCCCATGGCCATCCAGTCTTGCCCATCTACAACCAGAGTTGTTAACTAGCAGTGTCATTACCTGTCAAAAACATGTAGGTGCCTCCTTGAACCACCCAGAAATCCACTCCAATTTGGGGATTGTCATTCCTTTTGTGAATAATTAATACAATTCAGTTGTTTTTAAAATATTCTAATAAAAAAGGACATTTTCTCAAAAAACTTTGTCCTTTGTTTTTGTTTTTAAAGAAGTATCCCACAAGTAATGTATCTTTCTATAGGTTTGCTTTTGTTTCCTGTTTTTGGAGATGGAGTCTCGCTCTGTTGCCCAGGATAGAGTGCAGTGGTGCAATCTCGGCTCACTGCAAACTCTGCCTCTCGGGTTCAAGCCATTCTCTTGCCTCAGCCTCCCGAGTAGCTGGGATTACAGGCATGCACCACTACCCCAGCTAATTTTTTGTATTTTTAGTAGAAACGGGGTTTCACCATGTTGGCCAGGCTGGTCTCAGACTCCTGACATCCCTCGGGTGATCTGCCTGCCTTGGCCTCCGGAAGCGCTGGGATTACAGGTGAGAGCCACTGCACCCGGCCAATAATTACATCTTTTTTTTTTTTTTCTCCTGCCTCAGCCTCCCGTGTAGCTGGGATTACAGGCATGCGCCACCATGCTCAGCTAATTTGTATTTTTAGTAGAGATGGAATTTCTCCATGTTGGCCAGGCTGGCCTCAAACTCCCGACCTCGAACTCCTGGCCTCGATCAGCCCTCCTTGGCCTCCCAAAGCGCTGGGATTACAGGCATGAGACACCACGCCCACTAAAAGGTAGAAATAACCCCTCCATGACCACAGCAGTGACTCAAACCTGCAATCTTCTGATCTGAAGTCAGATGCCTTATCCTTTAGGCCACACAGCCACCAGCTGGTCAACTCTTTGTTCAAAATGCCAAGAGCCTGGGATGGTCTCCACCGATAACATTAGCAAAAGAAGGTTTTCCTCTTCTCTTCCTAAGGTAGAAAAAAACCAGCTCACATTGTAAGTCCTGCATCAGGCAGGCCACCTTTACCTAGGGTTCCCCCAGGCTTCCATTTCCCAGTGAGGACTCCCCATGTGGCTGCCTGGTACGCACCATGCTTCAGTCTCCCCTAGTAGGAGGAGGACTGATCAGGCTCCAGTCTGGGCACTGCTGTTGGTAGAGGTGTGACCTTTATTAGATGAATTAAAGTCAGAGATTTCAGAGCCAAATCTCAGAGCCACAGATTTACCAGTTTAAGTGAAGGAGATAATCTTCCCTGGGGTGGTGAGGAACGTGGAGGACAGACGTTTTCCCTAAGCTAGAAACAGAAAAGGTTTTTTCCAAGAACAGCTACCAATTCAGCTGGGTCTAATAGCTTCTTCCCCACTAGGGGATAGGCTGCCCTCACACTATCTCAGTCGGATTCCCTAACTTTTCAGTCACTCCCTGACATTGAAGCCATTCATTTCAGTTGGTAAAACTTGGAACCGTTCAAATGTCAAAGTTCATCTCATAGTCAAGTCAGAGTCTACCAAGCTCCACCTCCTCCCAGCACAGCCTTGACTGATGCCTTTAAGGCTGGAGGGAGCGGCTCATTCCCACATTCTTCTTTCTCTGTTTACACAGATTTTTGACAAGGGGATAGGAAGGATGGAGAAGAAGCACAGATAGCCCTTTACGTGGCTGGCCACGGCGTAGTTTTGGTCTCTTCCCTTGGCCATTTACGCTGGCCTGGCTTGTCATCTATAGGTTTGGTATGGATACGTGGTGGCCCCAATGGGCTCCTGCTGAGGAGGGACTCATCCCAAGCAGCCCGCTAGCTTGGTCGGGGGGTGGGGGGTGGTCCCTTGGGAAGATGGTTATGCCTAGTCAAGCTGCCTCCACCCCATTGCATCAGGAGACTATTCTTTTTACCCTTTGCCCCAAGTTCATCTACCTCTGCTAGCCCAGCTCAGCCTGTAGACTCATAGGCAGCAGGCATGTTCTGCACCTGTGCGAGGTGATCATCCCTGCACCTTCTCTTTCTGGCCATTCTATACTCTTCTGTTTCCACTGAAGTCTCTCCTTTCTCCTGACCAGTCATCTAGTGGGAGGATAATGTGTCAATCCTCCTTCTCGCAGACACTACTTTATTTATTTATTTATTTATTTATTTATTTATTTTTGAGGTGGAGTTTTGCTCTTGTTCCCGAGGCCGGAGTACAATGGCACTATCGTGGCTCACTGCAACCTCCGACTCCTGGGTTCAAGCGATTCTCCTGCCTCAGCCACCCGAGTGACTGGGATTACAGGTGCGTGCCACCATGCCTGGCTACTTTAAATATTTTCAGTAGAGATGGAGTTTTGCCATGTTGGTCAGGCTGGTCTTGAACTCCTGACCTCAGGTGATCCACCTGCCTTGGCCTCCCAAAATCCTGGGATTACAGGTGTGAGCCACCTCTCCAGGCCGACAGTACCATCTTTAAAAGAAAGGTTCTGCTGGGTGCAGTGGCTCGTGCCTGCCTTCCCAGCACTTTGGGGGGCCAAGGCAGGTGGATCACCTGAGGTTAGGAGTTCGAGACCAGCCTGACCAATATGGTGAAACCCTGTCTCTACCAAAAATACAAAAATTAGCTGGGCTTGGTTGCTTGTGCCTGTAATCCCAGCTACTCAGGAGGCTAAGGCGAGGAGAATCACTTGAACCCGGGAGGCGGAGGTTGTGGTGAGTCAAGATCCTGCCACTGCACTCCAGCCTGGGTGACAGAG
>NW_012108252.1:5813200-5813827 GCF_000951045.1 Mandrillus leucophaeus | reverse complement strand
GGGGTTTCACCATGTTGGCCAGGCTGGTCTTGAATTCCTGGCCTCATGATCAGCCCACCCTGGCCTCCCAAAGTGCGGGTATTACAGGTATGAGCCACCACACCCGGCTATTTCCTGGGCATCTTGATTCCAGGCAGGATATGTACAGAAAATATTGCAACTTGCCTGTAGCTGTCTCCTCGCCCTCCCTCTAGGCATTCAGTCTCCTGGGGAGATACCACTTAAGACCCTACCTTAGGAAAGGACTTATTCCAAGGTCCCTGCTCACTCACAAACTAGGACTTCCTTAGTACCTCTGTGTGCACTTGTGTGTGGGGAGGAAGATTCTCCACAGTGGCCAAGGGGGAGGTTGGTGGGGATGAGTAGAGAGAAGGGAACTAAGAAGTCCAGCTCCGGCCAGGCGCGGTGGCTCACGCCTGTAATCCCAGCACTTTGGGAGGCCGAGGCGGGCTGATCACGAGGTCAGGAGATCGAGACCATCCTGGCTAACACGGTGAAACTCCGTCTCTACTAAAAAAAACACAAAAAAATTAGTTGGACATGGTGGTGGGCACCTGTAGTCCCAGCTACTCGGGAGGCTGAGGCAGGAGAATGGCGTGAACCCGGGAGACGGAGCTTGCAGTGAGC
>NW_012108252.1:5809779-5812810 GCF_000951045.1 Mandrillus leucophaeus | reverse complement strand
GCCTCAGAGAGGGGTTGGGTCATGGCCCTAGTTAATACTGTGAAAGGAAAATTAAAACTCAGGACCTCAATTCACTCTGCCAGAAGGAAAAAAAAAAAAAAAAGCTAAAAGCTGAGTCATACATGAAACTGCCTTTCCTTTTGTTCCTAAACAGATAGCTACAGATAAAATGTTAAATATCTCCACATGCAGCTACTCTGCTTTCACCTTATCTTATGTAAACACTGATTCACTCATTGTGAGACAAATCCATAATTGACTATTGACTATTCACCTACCTACTCCTTTTCCTTTGCAACTTGTGGATTTCCAGACCCTCCCTCTTTCCCCACCAGCTGCTTTTCTCCTTTAAATAGTGAAGTCCTGGGAGTCATCTTTGGAGAAAGGCACAGACCACACAGACTGTGTCTGTGATTCCGTATTTTTCCTTCTGGGCATATCCTTAACCTTGGAAAAATTAACTCATAAATTGTTTCAGACCTGTCTCAGAGCAATATTTTATGTCTGGTCCCTGTTTTGAACTTTCATATTTGAAAAACATTAATTTTTACTTGGTTTTCTTGGGTTTTGAGAGAAGCATCTGAAATTCTTTTAGTCCGGAAAAATTATAAATCTTCTCCAGCGGCACCTCCCGCCTCAGGTTCTTCCTGAGAGGATGCTTCTTCTGTTCATCTTATTTGTTTAAAAATCCCTGCACCCCAGCTTGTGAGTAGGGTGCCCCATATGGAAGGTAAAAATTCTAGCAAGGTGATATCACTTGCTTAAGGTAGCACAGCTAGCAAATTGCACAAGGAAACAGCAAACTCAGGCAGCCACAAGCCACATACCAGAGCCTAACTCTTTTTTACTATTATTATTATTGTTGAGACGGAGTCTTGCTCTGGTTTGTGGCCCAGGCTGGAGTGCAGTGGCAAGATCTTGGCTCACTGCAACTTCCTCCTCCCAGGTTCAAGCGATTCTCCTGCCTCAGCCTCCTGAGTAGCTGAGATTACATGTATGAGCTACCACGCTCGGCTAATTTTTGTATTTTTAGTAGAGACGAGGTTTCACCATGTTGGCTAGCTGGTCTCAAACTCCTGACCTCAGGTGATCCGCCTGCCTCAGCTTCCCAAAGTGCTGGGATTATAGGTGTGAACCACTGCACCCAGCCTTTCTTTTCTTTTCTTTTTTTTTTTTCAGAGTCTAAACTCTTAACAATGTTAAACTATCTCCTCCTGACTCCTTCCCTTCACTTTTTTTTATAACATCATAGCTGGGAAATCTACCCTCCAAATATTTTTGAATTGAAACTGCCAATGGTAAAATTGCTGCTTCTAACTGGAGGCTAGGGAGAATCCTAAGACTTTTCCTAAATTCTTCTTCATAAAACCTCACCTTTCCCCAGCCTTTCAGGTCCTGGTTGACCCTCCACATTCTTCACAAACATTCTTTCAGGTCACTTCCTTATTGAGAAAGACTCAGTCATGACTTCCAGCATTTTCTGTCTGCACGTAAATTCTGAAAGCTTTCGCCAGCTGTGATTGTGTTTCTCCCACAGCTGATGAACAACACACTTCCTAGAAACAGAAAGTTCAAGGAACTGAACTTGTAATATTTTTTCTTGGCCTTGTGTTTGTGACAATTACATTAAATTTCCCCCTCCGATTCCATCCAATAAGATGATACAACCACTGAAGTTGCCTTCCGTCTCTTCCCAGTAATTAACTATGATTTATTCTGTGTTATTAATCCTTGTATTTCCCCTCTGCCTGCTTGCTGATAACTCTCCCACCCTGTGTGAATCCACCCCCTGAATTCCTCAAATCCAGGATCATAATTAAGACTTGGTAGCGTACCAGCCCCTGAGCCCTGGCTGAGAAATAGGAGAAGGAGGAAAAAGCTGGTCGTGGCAAACTCTGTGTCTTCTGCCAACCCAAACCCCAGGTGTTTTTAAGGGGGGCTGAACTGGCTTTCAAAATCAGTATCAGCCCCAGATCCAGATTAGCACATTTTCTCCCAGTGCAGGAACTACTTCTCTTTACAAGAAATGCAAGTGTGCCGGGCATGGTGGTTCACACCTGTAATCCCAGTATTTTGGGAGGCAGAGGCAGGTGGATCACCTGAAGTCAGGAGTTCGAGACCAGCCTAGCAAACATGGTGAAACACCGTCACTACTAAAAATACAAAATTAGCCGGGTATGGTGGTGTGTACCTGTAATCCCAGCTACTAGGGAGGCTAATGCAAGAAAATAGCTTGAACCTGAGAGGTGGAGGTTACAGTGGGCCAAGATCTTGTCACTGCACTCCAGCCTGGGCAACAGAGTGGGACTCCACCTCAAAAAAAAAAAAAGGAAATGCAGGTGCTCTTGTGGTGGGAGGGTTCTGAGAGCAAGACCTGTCTCTCTCTTGCCATGGGTCCCTTTCTCTGCCAGTTTCAGAATCCACTTGCTGGATTCTCCCCCAAGACTGGAGCCTTACTCTCCTTTGAAAGCATTGCTCACGATACCAGTGGCTGCACTCACAACCTGAGGACTGCGGGGATGCCCCTGCCCAAATCCCAGGATCCTCTCTGCTGAGCATTGCCACAAATTAACAAGATCAATGAGAAGACCCCTGACCAGTCAGGCACACTGCCAGTCCCCAAAGGGTGCGTGTGCAGAGGAAATTCGTGGCAAAACCCTGATGAGTCGAGCCAGATTTAGATGGCCTACAAGGCCTCTTTTTGTTTTACTAACATTGGGCCCAGACCAAGGTGGCCTTATGCTCTGAGACGGTGTTTCTCAACAGTGATTGCACAAGAGAATCATCAGGAAGCTTGGAAAATATTCAATTAAATGACAATCTCTGAAGTAGGGCTTGAGCATTGTCATTCTTTGTTTCTGTTGATCAACGCATAAACTATGTAAAGTGTGGGAAGTATGCTAATCTTGAGTATAGCTTATGTATTAGCTATTATGTATTATGTATGTATTAGTCCATTTTCATACTGCTATGAAGAAATACCCAAGATGGGTAATTTATAAAGAAAAAGAGGTTTAATAGACTCACAGTA
>NW_012108252.1:5796537-5809394 GCF_000951045.1 Mandrillus leucophaeus | reverse complement strand
TCCCAGCTACTCAGGAGGCTGGGGCAGGAGAATTGCTTGAACCCTGGAGGCGGAGGTTGCAGTGAACCGAGATCATGCCACTGCACTCTAGCCTGGGCAACAGAGTGATACAGTAAGACTCCACCTAAAAAAAAAAAAAAGTTGACATTTGGGTGAGGACACAGTCAAACCATGTCTATGCCTATATCTACATCTATATCTGTTTATTTTCACAGATACAGATACCTACACACATGTGTGACACAGATCAAGATATACATTTTGAGAATTCTAGAAAATCACCTTCAATCTCTTCCCGGTAATTAACCACAATTTATTTTTCCATTTTCCTGTTTCTACTTTTTGCCGTATGCATACAGCAAGCATTTTTCATTTTACACATCCTTTCGTGGACATTTGCTTCTATTTCTCTTTAAATCTCCCTACCCCTCTTTTTTTACAGATACCTGTCTGGGTGAGCTGGTTTCAAGCATGGGTATTTTTTGAAAGCTCCCCCTGGTGATTCTAGAGTTCTAAGATTCCGCATTGAGACCCACTGCCTTAGGACCACACTGATTATAAACAGAGGTACAAATTTGCTCGATGGATAGAGGCTTCTCTGTGAGGCTGAGCACAGAACTTGTGGGAATCTTCATGTCCCTCCTTCTTTGGGTGCCACTCTTATATTCCACTTGAGTTCCCATGATCGGGAGAAGGGGTTGGGGAGGGTCCTATGGGGGAGGCAGCCCCATGCGTATTTTATCACACCAGCTCTGTGAGTAGAAGGCAAGGAAGTCACCCAGATGAGGCTCTGAAAAAGACTGTAGGCCAGAAGACCCTTTTTGTCCCTCCTACCAACAGGTAGGTCCTGATAAGAGGCCCTGCTGTATCCTTGAGAACCATCTCAGAGGACCCTCTTTTGGGATGCAGCTTCCTCATCCCAAAGCTTTGGAAAACCCTGAGCTTCCTCACTAGGGCAGACCTGTCTGCCTTTCATCATTACATGGAACCAGAGGTGTGCTGATGACTTCCTGTCTTGGAGTTTCTCTAATTTCAGCATTATTCTTGAGATGAACTGGAAGTCATATGAAGATCAGAGAGGACTCAGTGATTATAACGAGGCAGGCTTCAGGGCGAGGGCCTGGAATGATTTGGGCAAGAAACTCCTGAAAAACCTCTCTCAGGTATTTAGCCAGAGGTGAGGAGGGTGGGCAAAGAGTTATTTTCAGGGTATTTTTCAGACACTTTGAAAATGTTAGGGTGGTTAATTTCAGAGTGATTTTGAATCCCAACAAATCTCCTATGTCTCACTCAGTGGTTCTAAAGTGTATTCTGCAAGCCAGCAGCATTGGGGTCACCTGGAAATATGTCCGAAATGAAAATTATTTGGCCACACCCAGCCCTGTTGACTCAGAAACTCAAGAGGGAAGGGCCAGCAGTCTGTTGTAGCAAGCCCTCCGTGGGATTCTGATGCACACTCAACTTTGAGAACCACTATTTGTGATAAGAGTCTACCCCCTGCCTTAATGGGTGATCAGTATGGAGAAGTCACATTTGGTAGATTTCCCCTTGTAAACATTTTTTTTTTTTTTTGAGTAAAAAAAAAAAAATCCACCTTAGCATCCCAAGCGTTTGGACAGAGACACAGAGAATTGCTTACTAGTCTCGGGGAGATTAGGACATTTTGCAAGGTAAGTAACTTTCAGCTCCATTTTCCTATCCAGTCTACAGAATGTCCATTCTGTTAGTCTCTGCTGACAGGGGAAAGGAGGTGGCAGAGTAAAAGATTCACTCCCTACCTGTCCCCATAGGAAGGGCATAGAATGTCTCACCCTTTGCTGCAGTAGCCTCCAGGCCTAGGGCTGTGAAGCAACCTTGTGTTTGCTTGCTGAGTTCCGGCTGGAGTGCATGATGCGGAAGTAAACAGAGTTTCCGCACAAAGAGAGAACATGTACTCAGTGTCTCTGCATGCCAGACTCTGGTACAAAAGCAACAGATATGGAGAAAGTCACAAGCTTTGTTCTTAAGGAGGGTAAGTAACAAAAGTTTAACCACTTGGAACAGGTACAACTTCTGGGATATGTCTGAGTCAGTTCAGGCTGCCATAATTGAATACCATAGAGTGGGAAGCTTATAAACAGAATAAATCTGTTTCTGAAAGTTCTAGAGGCTGGGGAGTGTTAAGATCAATGCACTGGTAAATTCGGTGTCTAATGGGGGCCTGCTTCCTGTTCATAGACGGCCATCTTCTGGCTGTGTCCTCATCTGATGGAAGGAGGAAGAGATCTCTCTGCGGTCCCTTTTTAATTTTATTTATTATTTTCTGAGGTCTCTTCTATAAGAACACTAATGCCATTCATGAGGGCTCCATCCTTGTGACCCAGTCACCTCCCAAATACCCCATCTCCTAATATCACCAGATTGGGGTTCAGGATTTCAACATATGAATTTTGGGGTATGCAAACATTTACTCCATAACAGGAGATAATTAATTATCAACAACTTCATTTTTACCTTCCAAGGCCTTGGATGAAATTCAAGGCTGGGTGTGTCACTCACAGAAATGAAAACAACTCGTTCCAGTTCAGAACTTAATAAGTCCTGTCCAGCACAAGTTTAAAAACAAAAAAGCCTTCCAGCGTCTTTCTGAGGAGCTCTGGGCTGCACGTCTGCAGTGAGGAAGAATGGGAAGCTTGGGTAACTGCTCTCCCAACTTGAGCTTCTAGCTCTCATTCCAAGTTACTTGGAGAAGTTTCTGTCCTCTCCAGGGTTGGGAGTGTACAATAACTGGGAGGGAGGTGGGGTAGGATCTTACCTGAGTAATACTGTCATGAGATACATGGTTTTGGAAATTCACCCTCTGGTGGATAGGATCCTCCCCGGGCATGGGAGGAGGCACTTCTGCTTTTCCTGGTTGCTTAGAATCCATCTGCAACTCCTCTGCAGGCAGGAGCCAACCTCCAGCTTGGTTGTGCTCTTGTTCCGTACCTCACCCCTCCAAGGCAGTGGTTGTAACCAGGATTAATAAAACCTTACACCATCCCTCTTAAATGTGAAGTCCCTCTCTGCTCCATGGGTCCCACGCATGCTTTGTGCTCACAATCTCAGGAGAGGAGGCCAACCTCGAGCAGCCATTAGGGACACCATCAGCTACGACCTGGAGCCCTTTGGAGCTCTCAGGTGTATCATGTTCTCCAATTTACAAGGAACAAATAAAAGCCGCTTGAGGGGCCCCTTTGAAGCCGCTTTCCCACAGCTTGAAATGAGGCAGGCATCCCCTACTACTCCCTCTTTATGGGTATAGGACTCTCAGCTGACTGACAGTTCTCGCCAACAACCTTCTAATTGCCAACCGCTGATGCAGGTGAGCTTGAAAATTATGTATGAAGTTAAACAGAAAATTACCGTATGACCTCACAATTCCATTCCTAGGTATACACCCAAAAGAATGGAAAAAAGGAACTCAAACAAGCACATGTAGACCCATGTTTTCAGCACTGTTCACGATAGCCAAACGGTGGAAACAACCCAAGTGCCCACCAACAGATGCACAGAGAAACAAAATGTGGTCTATCAGTCTGATAGAATATGATTCAGCCATCAACAGGAATGAAGGACTGATTCATGTTACAACATGGATGAACCTTGAAAGCATTATGCTAGGAGAAAGAAGCTCATTCACAAAAGGGCACATATTGTAGGATTCTATTTATATGCAATGTCCACAATAGGCAAATTCATAGACAGAAAGCAGCTTAGGGGTTGCCAGAAGCTGGAAATGAGGGGAATGCAGAGTGATTGTTTAAAGAACACAGGATTTCTATCTGGGGTAATGGGAAGGTTTTGGAACTAGAGCTGGTGGTTGTATAACATTGTGAATGTACTGAATTGCCTGCTTTACAATGGTCAATGTTATGTGAATTTCCTCTTAATAATTTATTACTTTTTTTTGTTTGTCTGTTTTTTGAGACAGTCTTGCTCTGTTGCCCAGGCTAGAGTGCAATGGCGTGATCTCCGCGGACTGCAACCTCCGCCTCCTCAGTTCAAGCAATTCTCCTGCCTCAGCCTCCCGAGTAGCTGGGATTACAGGTGCCCGCCAATGCACCCAGCTAATTTTTGTATTTTTACAGAAATACAGAGATGGGTATCACCACGTTGGGCAGGCTGGTCTCGATCTCCTGACCTCGGGTGATCCACCTACCTCGGCCTCCCAAAGTGCTGGGATTATAGGCGTGAGCCACCTCCCCCGGCCAAGTTATTACTTTTTTTAAAGTTATGTATGCTTGCCCAGCAAGCCCTCTGGCCCCTCTGACCTCTCCGCCTGAATCTTTCTGTCCCATCCACATGGCTCTGTCCCAGGTGCTCATCCCATTTTTCATCTGCATTCCTCCTTGGAGAGGTGGTCCATGGTGCTACCTCTCACGCCTACGCAGGTGATTCCCTGGGGAATATCCTACCCTGCTCACTCTCTTGAAGCCCAGGACCCATTTTAAATGGGTTCCTGGAATGCTATGCTTTAACGTGAACCCCTTGCACCAAATTCACTCCTACTGTTTTGCTCCCCAAACTGATTCTTCTCCACTTTTGATGTAGGCTCAGATGGAACTGGATTAAGCCTACCAATAATAAAGCTTCCAAGAAAGGGTCTGATGTCAGAAGATTATTCATACTTGCCTCAACCTGCCCAGCACTCACTTTCCTCTGGCTGCCTGGAGTGAGCTTTGTGCTGTGACACCTCACACACAGGTAGAAAAGATAACCTGAATTATATTTGGTGACGTTTATGGAGTCCAGAGAGTTATAGTAGAAAACCCTCATCATACCCTTATAATGAGCCTGTACCTTTCCAGTGTACCAGACTGATGGCCAAGGACCAAGTATATCACTTAGTGGTCTGGGTGACATATGAGTATTCAGGTGTATCAAGAAGAATATGTGCATTAATTACACATTAATTACCTTAAGTGTTATACTTAAGGTGCTGGGTTTATACTCAGACAGCTTTATTACAGGTAAAGGGTACAATACTGCAACTGCAAGAGAGAGAAGAGTATCAAAAGGGATCTGGAGATCTCAGGTACAGCTTCTTTGTCTTCCCATTGTGAGTCACACACGACATGCTTGGTTTATAGGTCTCAGACACCATCAGTGTTCACACAAAGAATCCGAGAACTGGAAACCCAGGTCTACTTGTAGTGAGGGTCTCTTCTAGTGAGCTGGTCCCCTAGCCCATTTCAGCTACATGGCCAGCCTTAAAGGTCAAAACCCCCCAGGCTTCACCAACATCAGACACATATAATAATTACTATTATTACTAAACATTGCAGGTAGACTGGTACATCCTTTCGGGAAACTACTCATGAACCCATGGTTAAAACACGTTGTTTATCTTTAGTGAATGCCTTTCATAGTTTTAGCTAAGGTCACTACCATGCACTAGACAGCTCTGGAGATAAGCATGCAGTCAATCCAGACCAGCTGAAATGAACCCAGACTAAACCACATGGCAAACGTGTTTGACAGCCACAGCCATTTTCTTCAGGTCAGTCTGCAAGGCTTGCAAACTCAGAATTAGAGAAACTGCCACAAGTACATATACCCGCATGACCCTGAGAGGCTCTGGAAAGCCCTCCTTATCTGCCCTGGAGTGAGACATAGGTAATGTGGCCAAGGGACATCTGAACATAGTCACTTTATTTTTACATGTATTTTTATGTGTCTGTGATGGAGCCTTCTTAAGCACAAGAACACTGCTCCCATGAGATGCAGGATTTGTGGGTTGTGAGCATTCAGATGATAATGGTGTCTGGTGTGCATTACCCTTTGTGTTACCATACAGAGGATCTCCTGATCAACCCAGAGGCCTTTCCAGGATTAATGGGCAGTTCATCTGTGTTTCTCCCATCTGTCCTTGGAGCTATTCTCCTCATAGCTTTTGCTGTTATAACTATGGGAAGGAATAAACTAGGTGCGGACTGAATAATGAGGGAGGATGTGCACCCTTAATCAACTTCTAACAGCTTATACCTTGGACTTAGTTTGAGTCGTTCTTTTGCCAGCATCTATGGTAGCAGCAGGAACCCTGGCACGGCTGTTCCCTAATCTTCAGAAGTTGGTCAGCTGTCTGTCTCAATCAAGGCAAGGAAGTTAGAGCTACTGGGGATTCAGGGAATGGAACCACCTGTATTTTCAGTAAATGCTTTACTGTACCTTCCAGTTTTCGTAAGGCTGGACCATGCCCATGACAACAAGGTCCTGGGGGTAACAGAGCAACAGGGTGGAAAGAACTTGAGCCTCTAAATGACTGCTTAGAACAAATCCGCCTTCAGACCTCAAATGCTCCTCTTGGGCTGTAATGTGAGAGAGAGACTTCTATCTTCTTTCAGCCACTGAATTATTTACTGGGTCTCTTTGTTGGCCATTTAGCTTTACCCTACCCAATATAGAAATGGGCACCTTAGTACTGGGGTGATTCCATAAAATGTGTGTGTGTGTTTGTGTGTGTGTACTTGTGAACAGCAGGAGGTCAGCAAACACACACTGCAACTGCAAGGCGGGGAGCTGGAGATTGTTCTCATGACAGGCCAGAATATTTGCATAACTCAGTAGACATTAGTGATAACTTAGAAGGCAGGCCACATGCCTATGTGCTCTCCAGGCAGCAGCTGGGAAGAGCCAGAACTTTAGCATGTGTTCGCTCTTAGGGACAGTGGGTGCCTTTTTTTTTTTTTTTTTTTTTGGAGACGGAGTCTTGCTCTGTCGTCCAGGTTGGAGTGCAGTGGTGTGATCTCGGCTCGCTGAAAGCTCTGCCTCCTAGGTTCACGCCATTCTCCTGCCTTAGCCTCCCAAGTAGCTGGGACTACAGGCGCCTACAGCCATGCCCAGCTATTTGTTTTTTTTGTTTGTTTGTTTTTTGTAATTTAGTAGAGAGGGGGTATCACTGTGTTGCCCAGGCTGGTCTCAAACTCCTGAGCTCAGGCAATCCGCCCGCCTCAGCCTCCCAAAGTGCTAGGATTACAGGCATGAGCCACCGCCCCCGGCCCAGTGGGTGCTTTTATCAGACACTGTCAGCACCCCACTCTTATCCCCATGCCTGAGCCACTTCATTGTACACGGCCTAATTTCCAACTCAGTTGTACCATCTCCCTTCTTGACGCTGGTCTGTGCTGAAGGTAGGCGCCACTGGTCTGAGAAAAAGCAGACCTGGCCCAGGACCAAGAATAGGAGTTTGTTTGCTATTGAATGAAGTTGATGAGAAGGAAAGTTTAAGAGCACAGGCTTTGGCTCTGACTGCCCAGGTTTGGATCTCTCCTTTCATGCAAGTTAATCAAACTCTCTGAGTGAGTTTCTTCCTTTGTAAAATGGAGGTGAAACTAGTTTTATGTATCTCAAAGGAGTGTTGTAAGAATTTAATGGGATAATCCATAGCAGATGCACAGCACAGTGCCTAGTTCAGAGCTAGCCCTTAAGAAAGATGAGCCATGATTGATGGAAGCATGCAGGTATCCTCTGCCATCTGGCGACAAGGTCAGTTTTCTATTTAAATGTGTGTAAGTGCCACATTTGATCTACAGATGGGACTGCACACACTGGGGTGTTCATTGCAGTGTTTTGGGAATGGCTATACGTACATCTCATGGATTCCTGGTTAGTGTGAAGGGTAAGAAAAGTCCTCCTGGCCTCCTAGGCAAGTTCCTGCTATAGAAGCTGCTTTTACTTTAGGGACCACTGCCACCTCCTGGTCACATTCTATACTTGCAGGTAAAGGTGAGCATCTTGAGTCAATTGAAAACATTGAAAGTAGTGTGAGGAACCCTTTCCATTATCTTTAAGTACCTGTAGATTTTAATTCATTAAAGAGGGATTGTAGCCAGCTGGGTTTGAAGCCAGCATTTTCCCTGAGCCTTTCAATAATTTTGATTTGATCTTTAACCCTTTCCATGATCAATGAAGGAGCTTCTGCCACCTTCATGCTTATCTTGGGAAGTGCCTAAATTTCTCCTTTAGAGCTCCTGGAACCTTGTGATCCTCTACTAATGAGTTCTGAAACCCTTCTCGTTTTTACTAAACATCTTATCACCTAGCAGTCTCTCTCATGTCCAGAAGAATATATAATTATATGAATCCCATAGTGAGTGGAAAAATTAAAAGTATGCTAAGACAGTGCAGGTTCTCACTGGATGGCCTATTTAATAGTTAAGGAAATGCAGGTGTGAAAACATTGCCTGACCTCACACCTGCTATGTTCCCAAATTCCCAGTGCTAAGAGAGAACTTAACATACTTCCCTAATTCCAGTTGAAACCATCCTAAGAATCCCCCTTTTAAATTTGTTCTTTATATTCATAGAACGTGACACATAGTAGGCACTCAAATAAGTATCCCTAAATGTAGGAATTTAGAAAGAATGAACTCTAAGTACATCTGTATCAACCTCTCACCAAACACTTTGCATATGACATATGGTTCAATTCTCATGGCAACTTTGTAAGTCAGAAATCTGATCTAAAATAAGCAAACTGTCAACAATTCCACGGAAAACGTGTCAGGGCCCTAATTTGAGTTCCTTGCCTGATCACAAATGTTGAACCCTTGTGAGAAAAGATATCGACCCTCTAGCAGGGGCAGAAAAATTAAAGTTGGGATCCAAATCTGGCCTGCCACTTGCTTTTGTACATCCTGAAGGGATTTTACTTTTTGTTGCTGTTGTTGTTTTGGGTTGTTTTTTTTTTTTGAGACAGAGTCTCATTCTGTCACCCAGGCTGGAGTACAGTGGTGTGATCTTGGCTCACTGCAATCTCTGCCTCCCAGGTTCAAGCAATTCTCCTGCCTCAGCCTCCTGAGTAGCTGGGACTACTACTACAGGTGCCCTCCAACACGCCTGGCTATTTTCAGTAGAAGTGGGGTTTCACCTGTGGTCAGGCTGGTCTCGAACTCCTGACCTCAGGTGATCGGTGCCTCAGCCTCCCAAAGTGCTATACCCAGTCCGATTTTACATTTTTTAATGTTTGACAGAGATCAAAGCAATAAATTTTGTGACTTGTGAAAATTATATAAAATAAAAATTTTAATGTTCATAAATACAGTTTTACTGGAATGCATCCACACTAGTTCATTTCTATATTGTCTGTGGCCACTTTCAGGTGACAGTGGCAGAATTGGGTGGCTGTATGACCCACAAAGGCTAAAATATTCACTATCTGACCCTTTACTAAAAAGCTTTACAAAAAAAAAAAAGATAGAATGAACCCAGCTGATCACATAAACACTTGCTCTGTGTTGTTCCTAACCAGTTTTGGGTCAAAAGATATAGAGATTTGAAAACACTTTTGCAAAGATTATGACAGTGAGAGAAATCTAGCATGGCTGGCTCCAGCTTGCCT
Organism: Mandrillus leucophaeus; assembly: GCF_000951045.1. Taxonomy (NCBI): domain Eukaryota; kingdom Metazoa; phylum Chordata; class Mammalia; order Primates; family Cercopithecidae; genus Mandrillus; species Mandrillus leucophaeus. The sequence continues at coordinate 5,800,033 of NW_012108252.1, read as the reverse complement.
CTAGCCTTACAGGCTAGCTGTCATCACTCATTCCTGGGTGTAGGCCAACCTAACCATGGGAAGAATTTAGTTTATAGCTTAAAGCAAGGATGATAATAGCCCTTCCCTAAACTAAACCATCTTTGTAAAACTAATGAAAGTCCACAAGATTAGGATTATGAGAGGGGCCTGAATTCTGCTAAGATAAAGGTGTGGTTAAATGATAACCAGCTGTTAGGTCCAGGGTCAGTTTCCAGCCCATGCTGAGGTCCGAAGGGAGTTCATGGATCAATGGCAGATAGCTGAAAGAATATTTGGGGGGCCGTAGGTAGGTGAAATACAGCTTTATTCAGCATCTCTCTCATCAGCAGCTCTCTTACAATGTCTGCTCTGTCTTGGCTGCTTGCTCTGGCAGGTCCCATGCACAGCTGCATGGCCAGCTCTCCCTTCAGGGTCAGCAGCTTAACTCTTTCTCTCTCTGGGAACAAGCAAGTTGAGCGGTGTCCTGGCTCTCCTCTGTCCATCTGCAAAGACAGCTTTGACTCTCTCTCTTTCTTGGGGTGAGAGCATCTGTACAGTGTCAGCAGGGCAGTTATACTTTTTATAGTCAATAGTGGCATAGAGCCAAGTGATGGCCTTCCCATATTATGGCTACATAGCTGTATTTACATTATAACAAGCGGAGTTATGCACCTGCACTACAAACTCGCTGAGTCACGCAGAATGTAAACATCCTACCTTGGCCTATCCTTGACCAAAGCACATCCATTAACTTATACCAGCCATTGTTCTGGAAGCCACAAGATTTGTAACTTCTCCAATCACTCCCATAAGTAACATCACTTTTGTGGAACCTAAGATTGGCCTTTGAGATGTTTTTCAGACTTTTGCATTTCTGGCAACCGACTAACTCTACCCGGATCCATGTGTCTTGTGACTCAATAGGTCCTGTGGCCCCCACCCAGAGGTGAACTCAGTGCACAAGGACCATTTTCCACATCCCTATGATTTCATCCTCAACCAATCAACATTCCCCATTTCCTAGACCCCTGTCCACCGAACTATCCTTGAAAAACCCAAGCCTTTGGGGAGACTGATTTGAGTAATAACTCTGTCTGCTGCATGGCCAGCCTTGCATTAATTAAACTCTTTCTTTACTGCAATACCATGGTCTCAGCGAAATATTTTTTTCTCTGCGTTGGGCAGGAAGAATGTGTTAGGCAATTACAGATTCTACAAAGACATAGGGGTTTTCCTATGCATCCTAGCTCCCTTACTACCCTTTTTGTTTTTGTTTTTGAGACAGTCTCATTCTGTCACCCAGGCTGGAGTGCAGTGGCATGATCTCAGCTCACTGCAACCTACACCTCCTGGGTTCAAGTGATTCTCCTGCCTCAGCCTCCTGAGTAGCTGGGATTACAGGCCCCCACCACCACACCCAGCTAGGCTGGTCTTAAACTCGTGACCTCAAGTTATCCACCCACCTCGTTCTCCCAAAGTGTTTGGATTACAGGTATGACCCACGGCACCTGGCCCCTTACTACCTTTGGAGAGATAATAGGCTCCAGGTGCAATAAGCTCAAGCTCTTCCCCAAACCACATTCTCAGTATAAAGAGAGATTGTGTTGTTCTCAACACAATACAGAAGAGAGGTGAATATAGTCTCGTGTTCGAATTTATAGCTTTATCACAAAGTTAAAATGTCTTTACCTCACTGATAATTCTCTTTAGTTCTGTGGTTAAGAACTCTGACTTTGGTAAGACTGCCTAGATAGGGATGACTTTACATGAGTCATCACTTCAACTATTTGTGCTTCAGTTTCTCAACAGTGAAAAAGGAGGAATAACACGACTTAGCATATAGTTGTAATGAATTGTAGCTGCCTTATTACCACATTCATCACATCTCAGACGCCATCAATTGGAATTTGAATTTCTAAATGTAACCATTAAGAAAAAGTACTGCCATTTAGACGACAACCCAATACCCTCTAATCACTGAGAATGTTTATTTTGTACCCATTGAATAGCTCCTTTGGGCTTATTAAATATAGATTTTTATGTTACATCACTCTGTGCATGCATAAAGAAGGAAAGTACAAACAAAATAAATTGGCTAAGGTATTCCTAAGACATCTTTATGTTTAAAGTCTAGCTCTCCTGAGTTCTTTTTCCACACTTTTATACACATGATCATCCCCTGTGGCCATGTGTGTTGGCGCAGTATTTCTTTTCTTTATTTGAGACAGGATCTTGCTCTGTTGTCCGGGGTGGAGTGCAGTGGCATGATCATAGCTCACTGTACCCTTAACCTCCTGGGTTCAAGTGATCCTCCTGCCTCAGCCTTCAAGTGAGACTACAGGTATGTGCCACCATGCCCGGCTAATTGTTTGCTTTTGTAGAGATGGGGTCTCACTCTATTGCCCAGGCTAGTTTCAAACTCCTAGCCCCAAGCAATCCTCCCGCCTCAGCTTGCCAAAGGTGTTAGGATTACAGGCATGAACCACTGTGCTTTGTCGGCACAGTATTTCTTAAGGGGGTACTCCACTATTGAATCTGGAATTTCCTTCCAAGTCAGCCATACCCATTCTGTAAATTTGGTGACTGGCACTTTCCTATTGGACTAAGCTCATAGTTAAATAAGCAGGCAGCTTCCATCAAACTCATGCTTGCCATCCTAAAAATGATCCAAATGATGAACAAATTATTTACAATAGCTTCTATTTCTTTGAAATGTTTAAAATCTATTCTAAGGCTTGTCCATTCCTCTTGCCTTCCATTGCATGGGTCAGTACATAAACAACACATGCATGGCCAGCAAGGCTGAAAACTCAATTATGGTGACCCCAATAGCAACAGCTACAGCCAAGTTTCCCCTTGCTTAGGCCAGGCCAGGTACATCACGTCTGTGCCCATGCAGCAGGGATTGTAAGACACATTCTGATTGCAGAGATAATAAAATGTTCAGAAGTGAGACCCTTAGAAACAGTGGCATGTGATGCTCTTCTTTTATTGCTTCTCCTAGCATTGTCCCTTTTATGATTCTACTTTAACTCAAACTGTCAGAAAGGGTGTAGCAACGAGCAATATGACTGTGGTGCCCAGGATTCCAAAAAGAAATCTTCAGTGTTTCCATGACAACCAGCATCCATCCCCAGAGTTGCCTCTGAATAAGCTGGGTCCACCTGTGGTGTGTCGGCCACTGGCAAACACCAGAGGCTGCCGGGCACAGAAAAAACCCAACCTTGGCTGTACTCCTCCCAATGCCCAGCATTCTTAGGTGTGGAGGTGACAGATGAGTCAAACAATCATAGGGCAACAAAGGATGCATCCTGGGCCTGTAGAACCTCAGGGAAAGCTAATATCCTTCCTTTGAATTTGGAGGGTTGGGTGAGGATGGGCAGACATTTGCAAAAGTAAAGTCTATTTGAGGGTCCTGTCCAGAGACCTTTGTGCAGGAACTAGTTGCCTGCTTCCAGGTGAGACAGAAAGAAAAAGATGAGAGAAAGAGAGAAAG
>NW_012108252.1:5791928-5795756 GCF_000951045.1 Mandrillus leucophaeus | reverse complement strand
TTTTTTTTTTTTTGAGAAGGGAGTCTCACTCTCTCACCCAGGCTAGAGTGCAGTTGCATGGGAGACCAAGGCAGGTGGATCACTGAATGTTCCATACATGAGCAGGCAGAGAAAAATCAAACTGATTTGTGATTTTACTTATCTCGGGTAGCAGTAGTCTCATTCCAGTTGTTCAGAGTCCACCCACTTTGAATTTAGAACAAAGATAACTCTCCATTCAGAGTTTGGATAACTCTCCCATCAAGGTTAACTGACATTGAGATCACCATGTCTTCGCAACATGAAACAATGTGCACCACGCAAATACTCTTCTTTCTCCTGCAGAAAGCATGTGAATGCTTGGGCGACACTTAGAAATTACTGGTGTGGCATCTCCAGTTATTTCCTGAGTCCCCATTTTTTCATCTGGTGCCATCTTGTACATTTAAAACCTTTTGCATTCTCCTTTTCAATTTCCCATTTGTTCTCTATGTCCCTAGCAGCTCAATTCTGAATTTGATGTGGGTTCTGTGTAGAGAGGAATATAGTCACCACCCTCTCATGGCCCAGGAACCCCATAATTAAAATGAGTGTGCTCCAAAGTAACCTCATGGCCTTGTGTAGTCTCACAATTACAGTCTCTGCCACAAATACAGAACAGGGGAGATGAGCCTGGATAATGGACACAGGCCCCCATCCCTTCCCACAGACACACATCACAGAGCAAAGAGCCTGCATAACTGCCCTTCACTGGGTAGAGGGTTAATGTTTTTTTGTTTTTTTTTGTTTTTTTTTGTTTTGAGACGGAGTTTCACTCTTCTTACCCGGGTGGGAGTGCAATGGCACAATCTGGGTTCACTGAAACCTCTGCCTCCCGGGTTCAAGCAATTCTCCTGCCTCAGTCTCCCGAGTAGCTGAGATTACAGGCATGCAACAGCACGCCCGGCTAATTTTGTATTTTTAGTAGAGACAGGGTTTTTCCATGTTGGTCAGGCTAGACTTGAACACCGACCTCAGGTGATCCGCCTGCCTCAGCTTCTCAAAGCGCTGGGATTACAGGCATGAGATACCGCGCCTGGCCAATGCCTTTTAACATTGGTAGTTTTGTGGTTGGAGCCTCCCCAAAAATAACTTCTATTGTGAGTGTTGCACCTTCCTCTACCATTGCAGCAGACTTGCTTCTTCACACATGGCCTGAGTTCCTTCCTTCCCAGCACGCCTGCCTGCCAAATCTCATCCCTACCTCTGCCTGAAGCCTCCAGATGTTAGTAGTGATGGATGGAAACAGGACCAGGACTGAATCCATAGGTGGTCACAGCACCACTGCCCCTGGTTCTTGGAGGCAGCCTGGAGAGCAAGTTTTCTTCTTCATCAGCAAGTGAGCTGATGGCCACATGTTGCCATGAAGGACTCCTTTTGTTGTATTTAACATAAAGCCCCTTTCCCCAAACTCTTACTCTGGTTTCTTTATTTTTCTGCTCCCTCTACTACCCCTAACTCTTTTTCTTTCTTTCTTTCTTTCTTTCTCTCTCTTTCTTTCTTTCTTTCTTTTCTTTCTCTTTCTTTCTTTTTTTCTTCTTTCTTTTTCTTTTATTTTTTGCTACAGCTTTATTGTGGTATAATTTACTTGACAAAATTTACTCAAGTGTATGATTCTCAGTACATTGAAAATTGTGCAACCATCACCACAATTTAATTTTATCACATTTTTATCACCCTATTTGCAGTCAATTTTGGGTCCTTTTTTTTGGCAACTGGGATGCCTGGGCCGTCTGCTGTCACCATCTCCTGGGAGAGATGATCTCAAAGAGAAGAACCCAGAGAAAGTTCATCCAAAGGAAGAAAGTTCTTTGCTGCTCCCACCAAAACCCCACTCTTCCCCTAGACTTGGGCTCCTATCACAGCCTTGGCTTTGATCCCTGAGAGCCCCTTTCCTGTACAGTACAGTGCGGGGAGATGGTACAAGCCCATTTCGACTTCACACACATCAACAGGCTTATTCAACCTTGTATGTGAAGTTGTCAATGTGTGCTTCTTTGGGAAGAGCGGTTAAGAGCCCGGGTTCAAATGCAAGCACTACCATTTACAAGCCATGCATTGAAAAACTAACCTCCTGGGGCTGCAGTTTCCTACTGTGTAAAATGGAAATCAATATAAATATATCACAGTCATGGAGAGCCTGGAGTGCCTGTCACATTCTCAGTGACATTCACAAGTGTTATCCACTGTTTCTAGACTTTGATCAAATTTTTAAAGGGGTGCCCCCACTTCCAAATTCAGAACTCTTACCACTTAGAGGTCGAAAGATGTCAGCCCCGACAGGTGCCACAGAACACCCCCAGATGCTCAGAACAGGAATATATGGTTGGAAATCCTGAGGAGAAAAAGGCTGGAAGAGTTACAAATGGGGAGAGAGAGAAAAAGGCAGCTGGAAAGGAAGTACCAGGAAGAGGAGGGGCCGAGGGAAAGACCAGGAAACTGATGGTCAGGGGCCAGGGGCCCAGGGCTGAGTGATGGGATGGAGGAGCTAGAGACTGAAGCGGGAGGGAGGAAGTAGAAGGGAGGACAGGCGGAAATGTGGTGAGGATGCTTCCTGATAAACCTGTGGTCTTCGCATGCTCTTGAAATGAGTAAATTTTGTTAAGTAAATTATACCATAATAAAGCTCTAGAAAAAAAAGAAAAAGAAAAAGAAAGAAAAGAAAAAGAGTTGGGGGTAGAAGAGTAGGAAAATAAAGAAACCAGAGTAAGAGTTTGGGGAAAGGGGCTTTATGTTGAATACAACAAAAGGAGTCCTTCATGTCAACATGTAGCCATCAGCTATTCCTTGCAGAGGAGAGCCAAATACAGGTGCTCAGAATGTATTCTAAAGGTTAGAGCCCAAAGCTACAGGCAAGGCTGGAATTTACAGTTCATCCTGCTGTTTGTCCAGCTCTTGCTGTGGCTTCGAGTCTATGTCCTCAAGAGGCACCTGCAGCTTCTGGCATCTAGCCAGGGTGGCTGGGGACAGCATTGAAAAGGGGACTGTGGGAACAGCCTGGTGCAGCAGTGTCCCCTCAGCTCGGATTGGTTCCTTTGTTCCAAACATGAGGAAGCAGAAGCTGTCACACAGTAGCGGCCAAGGACGCTGGCGTGCCACTGTTTGGCCTAGTCTTCCACCCTCCCTCATGGTCAAACAAGCAGCCATTATTTATAAAAACTCAACACACATTGGATTTTAATGAGAAAATAACTGTATACTTGCATTGAATGCCTCACAATCACTATAAAACCAAAGCAGGATAATAACATTTAAGTGGTTAACATACACAGGAAAGCCAGATACAGAGTATAATTTCCAAACACAGTATTGCTGCTTTTTCCCCCTCCTCCCCCCAAAAAAGAAAAACAAAGAAAACATAATTTGGGTAAAGAGCAACACAAAATCAAAATTGGCAGCTCACTGAATGCTTAAAATTCAGGAAATTGGTTCTTTAAACTAAAATGGAATATATTCACCATCTCTAACACTTAGGCTACTTTTTTTCAATACCTAGTTTAATTAAATCCATTCTTTAGTTGGGAAAAAAAAAGGTTTAATTACTCATCTTCAGAGACAAGAATCAACACTGTTTTAGTGTTCCTTGTAACGCTTTATACATATATGTGTGTGTGTATATATATGTGGACATTGATCTATATACGGCTTATATGTCATTGTCTAGGGTGAGCAGCATGCATGGGTATGAATAGGCAAGTAAATTGCATTGTGTCATCCAAGTAAAACACAGCCCGGCCTCCTGCCACTGACAGACCCTGTTTCCATAATTTCTGGATGAGAAAGCCAAGGCATGTCAGTAGTTAATCAGCT
>NW_012108252.1:5746112-5791878 GCF_000951045.1 Mandrillus leucophaeus | reverse complement strand
TGGGAAGAGCGGTTAAGAGCCCGGGTTCAAATGCAAGCACTACCATTTACAAGCCATGCATTGAAAAACTAACCTCCTGGGGCTGCAGTTTCCTACTGTGTAAAATGGAAATCAATATAAATATATCACAGTCATGGAGAGCCTGGAGTGCCTGTCACATTCTCAGTGACATTCACAAGTGTTATCCACTGTTTCTAGACTTTGATCAAATTTTTAAAGGGGTGCCCCCACTTCCCAATTCAGAACTCTTACCACTTAGAGGTCGAAAGATGTCAGCCCCGACAGGTGCCACAGAACACCCCCAGATGCTCAGAACAGGAATATATGGTTGGAAATCCTGAGGAGAAAAAGGCTGGAAGAGTTACAAATGGGGAGAGAGAGAAAAAGGCAGCTGGAAAGGAAGTACCAGGAAGAGGAGGGGCCGAGGGAAAGACCAGGAAACTGATGGTCAGGGGCCAGGGGCCCAGGGCTGAGTGATGGGATGGAGGAGCTAGAGACTGAAGCGGGAGGGAGGAAGTAGAAGGGAGGACAGGCGGAAATGTGGTGAGGATGCTTCCTGATAAACCTGTGGTCTTCGCATGCTCTTGAAATGAGTAAATTTTGTTAAGTAAATTATACCATAATAAAGCTCTAGAAAAAAAAGAAAAAGAAAAAGAAAGAAAAGAAAAAGAGTTGGGGGTAGAAGAGTAGGAAAATAAAGAAACCAGAGTAAGAGTTTGGGGAAAGGGGCTTTATGTTGAATACAACAAAAGGAGTCCTTCATGTCAACATGTAGCCATCAGCTATTCCTTGCAGAGGAGAGCCAAATACAGGTGCTCAGAATGTATTCTAAAGGTTAGAGCCCAAAGCTACAGGCAAGGCTGGAATTTACAGTTCATCCTGCTGTTTGTCCAGCTCTTGCTGTGGCTTCGAGTCTATGTCCTCAAGAGGCACCTGCAGCTTCTGGCATCTAGCCAGGGTGGCTGGGGACAGCATTGAAAAGGGGACTGTGGGAACAGCCTGGTGCAGCAGTGTCCCCTCAGCTCGGATTGGTTCCTTTGTTCCAAACATGAGGAAGCAGAAGCTGTCACACAGTAGCGGCCAAGGACGCTGGCGTGCCACTGTTTGGCCTAGTCTTCCACCCTCCCTCATGGTCAAACAAGCAGCCATTATTTATAAAAACTCAACACACATTGGATTTTAATGAGAAAATAACTGTATACTTGCATTGAATGCCTCACAATCACTATAAAACCAAAGCAGGATAATAACATTTAAGTGGTTAACATACACAGGAAAGCCAGATACAGAGTATAATTTCCAAACACAGTATTGCTGCTTTTTCCCCCTCCTCCCCCCAAAAAAGAAAAACAAAGAAAACATAATTTGGGTAAAGAGCAACACAAAATCAAAATTGGCAGCTCACTGAATGCTTAAAATTCAGGAAATTGGTTCTTTAAACTAAAATGGAATATATTCACCATCTCTAACACTTAGGCTACTTTTTTTCAATACCTAGTTTAATTAAATCCATTCTTTAGTTGGGAAAAAAAAAGGTTTAATTACTCATCTTCAGAGACAAGAATCAACACTGTTTTAGTGTTCCTTGTAACGCTTTATACATATATGTGTGTGTGTATATATATGTGGACATTGATCTATATACGGCTTATATGTCATTGTCTAGGGTGAGCAGCATGCATGGGTATGAATAGGCAAGTAAATTGCATTGTGTCATCCAAGTAAAACACAGCCCGGCCTCCTGCCACTGACAGACCCTGTTTCCATAATTTCTGGATGAGAAAGCCAAGGCATGTCAGTAGTTAATCAGCTGCGGAGGAAAGTGAACACCTATAAACACGGCAGAATGCAATACTTCCAGAAAGTCTTTTAACATCTACAGAATCTAAACATTTTGTAAGAGGTGAGGTTAACAAGCTTGCGTGCTATTTGGGGGTGGGGCCGAGCATCAGAGGCAAAGTTTTTCGTAAGCCTCTTTCTCTCGATGGATTAGGCAGGAATGACTTTCCTCCAGGGGACGGTCCCATCTTCAGAAAGTTAAAAGGGTCCAGTTGGGATCCCAGAGCCTAGCACGGTATTATGTACAAAGCGGTGGCCCAAGGTTTCTTGAATGAATAAAAAACTCAAGAGCACAGAGAAAATCTGGCTCTCCCAAGTAAACTGTAATTTACATTTTAATGGGATTATATTAGGATCTTGAGTGAGTGGAGCAAGAAAATAGACAGCAGTAATCCGGAAGGCAGCACAGGAGTACTAGCAAAAGTTAAGAGATGTAGGGGCCACAGTGAAAACAGCTTTGTGACTGTGGGAGAGTCCCAGAAACAGCATGTCTTTCCTTATCCACACACGGAGCATGGCCCAAGAACCCCCAGCTCTGTATCTTTAAGCAATAAGTGCTCTGGTTCAGTCAACTGTGGTCAAAGACCACTTCATCTGCCTCTAAAGCGATTCCATCAATAGTGTGGCCTCTTAAGCTTTTCTCTTAGCTGTACATTCTCTTGTCAAATGTAGGTTTCATGTAGCACATGGTTTCCTTCAAAACAGAACAAAAAACTTTAAGGTAAGTCATAAGGATGGTTTCCTCTTGTGAAAAACGGGGAAGTTAGTCTATATCATGTCTATGGTCTCTACCAGATCCATGAGTCAGAGACAACATGAAGCACATCACATTTTTTGTGCAATCCATAGAACTATCCTACTCTCCAGCCATCCTAACTGCCACTGTGCCTGGGGCTGTGCAATGCTACTGCCTCCTCTGTTCTTATCCCTGTGTCTGCTTTGGGAATGCCCCCTATTGCTGGGTTCTCAGCCCAGGCATCTGGGACCTCTGGCTGGAAATCCTCAGGTAAAGACAATCCTCCTTCCTGGGTCCTCCCATTTCATGTCAGGACTTCTAATCTAACACGGATCTCATTTTCCTGAGAATGTTAGTCTCCATGCCAGCCTCCCTCACTATAAAATGAATTTCTTGCAACAGGGATCTTACTTGTTTTGTGACCCTAGCGGCTAGCACATTTTGTTGAGAATTCATTCAAAATATTCAGGAGAACGAACCATATAAAGATGGTGCCAATTGCCCATGTGCTCTTTTGGCTGCCATCTGTAGAATGTGGCTTCAAGTTACTGGTTCCCTTGGCAGTTTTAAAGGATCCTTGTTAGTAGATGGTTCCATTTTTTACTTTGTGCCTACTTCTCATCTGTGAATACATGTCCCCCCCAGAGTCAACACTAGTCTAATAAAAGAAGGAAATGTGCATTAACATCTACATACAAATTTTGTGAAATTGCTACTTGTTAGAATAACACACTAGAGCTTATGACATAATATAAAAACAAAAATGAGTTTTAGTGAGGTCTGACTTAATTATTGCTTTTTTTAAAAACCACAGTTTTAAAACAAAGGAGAAAAAAAGAAAAAAAAAAAAAAAAAAAAAAAAAAAAAAAAAAAGAAGGCTGGTTGTTTTTTTTTCTCAAGGCCAGAACTGAAAATTTTCTCATCCAGAAATTTAGGGCACCCAATTATTGAATACCCTTATCATATTGCTTTAAATGACAGAAAGATTAAAGCTGGCATCCTCTATAGTATACTAAGCATGAATATAAAGCATGAGAATAAATAGGAGACTTTCCTAAATGTCAAATTACAAAACTGCTCAAAACTTTGCAATTGTGACTCATGCAAATACCTTGTTAGGTCAATTTAATATTACAAATACTGCATCAGCTCGGTGCCTTTATATCCCTTTTCATAAAAAAGAAATTCTCACTCCACTCCTGAAGCCAGCAAACAGCTTTGGAGGAATTACCTGTACACCCAAGTGCCATGGTCACTCTGGAATTTTAATCCACATACATACACACATACACCCTTACTCCTGAACATACGCATTTTACACAAACACACAATGGTGTACACACACACACACACACACACACACACACACACTCACCCCATCTTTAGGATTTGTAGCTGATTCCAAGCCTGTACTTAAATTTCTATTCTATATTTTCCTTTGTAGCATCCTGAAAAACACTGGTTGCTCAGCAAAAATAGTATCTCTTACCTCCTATTTTGTTCCCATTCTTCCTCCCTCCCTCCCTTTTTCTCTCTCTACCTTCCTGACTTTTCTTTCCTGTCTCCTTTCTGACTGATCCAAAAAGAATCCATCATTCTTCTTCCTATCTCTAAGGCCCACTTTATAAAACAAAATAGTTATAAACACCTTTTTATTTCTTGTCATCTACCTCTCCAAGGCAGAGTTCACCTTTTTTTCAATTATTGCCACTCTAAAAATGCCCCCACCATCTTGAACCAAGTTGTTCAATGTGTACAGATTCTATACATGTATATATTCACCCATCCCATCATAAAAATAGTTGTTGCCCACTAAATATAGTTTTCCTATGAAGAAACGTAACTGTGAAAATGTGTTCTCATAAACTGCAGATCAGTGAATATTATAAGCAGACACGATCCTAAAGCTAACATCATCCATTTGGTTTGGTTTTCTCTTCCCCTTTCTCAGCCTCCTCATGTAGAATAGATTGTGTTTGCAACATGAAGAAATATTGTCTTAAAATATGGATTTTATGAATTGTGATCATGAGTTGTTCTCAATTAAAAATAATTAAATGTAAGAGAAGTGGAATCATAACTGCCTCTTCTGGGCAAATATGGAGAGAAACGCCATTCATTTTATGGCTGCTGGAGAAAATGGAGTTAATGCAACACCCTCCGATGCTGTGAGCGACAGGTGGGAAACTGGTGCAGGGAAATATCCTGTGCCATGTAGGCTGCACCAGCCTGGGCCCTACTGCTCTCTAAGTGGCCCTATCACCATTGTCCTTCATCACCCGGAGAGGCTGGTCTCAGTTCTGCCTGTAGCAACTATGTTGATTTGCTTGTAACATCGTTTGTCCTTTTGGATCCATTGTGGATTGGCCCAAAACCAGACACGGGGATTGAGTCACCAAAAAAAGTCCTTTCTCTTTTGACTCCTGGGTGTCCAGAGTCTGATGGGTGGACTTCCTTTTTGTTTCATCATTGTGTATTGCAGCTTCTGGTCTACATAAGGATTGCTGAGTTTGTTTGCACTTTAATAAATAGTCCATTAAAATGCTTTCAGTTGTTAAATTTCTTGGTTTCTTGGTCTCCCAAGCACCACAGACGCTTCCTGGGTTGAAGGAAGTTTATTCATTGTCTTCTTCCTCCTGGTTGGCATAGATCCCTGCTTCCCAGCGCAAAGCTAGTGCGCTCTTTCTTCGATTAACCCGTGTGGCCTCAAGGACCTGTAAAGAGAGGGAAAAAAATTATGCAGAGTTCATGGATGTTAATTATGAACACAAACCAACTTCTTTGTTTCTTTCTTCCTTTCTGTTTATCAACTTGAGAGGAGAAAGTGATAAAGTACTGCTGGGAGACAGGAGAGACACTGGAAAAGGGGAATAATGGGTGGTTCTGGTTATGCATTCGTCTCACAGCCAAAATTCATCTGCTACTTGACTCCTAGTTTTCACTATAGAGAGATTTGATTTTCATGAAATGTTCTGCAAGTTTTTGAACTAGCTATGATTCTGCATCAAGTTTTCAGATAAAGCAGATCTCTACACGCGACAGATCAGTGCTGTCCAATTGACCTTTGTGCAATGATGAAAATGTATCTCTGCTATCCAGTATGGTAGCCATTAGCCATACGTGGCTATTGAGCACTTGAAATAGGGCTAGTGTGGTTGAAAAGCTAAATATTTACGTTTATTTCATTTTAGTTAATTTTAATTTGAATAGCTCCATGTGACTAGTGATTACCATATTGGACAGCACACTATAGATGATCTCAGTCTCTTCATAAACAAGCAATCCAGAAAATAATTCCAAACAATGAGACCAGTGTGGATTCAGTCCATCAAGCTTTGCAAATCTATATAAGCCATGATGATATTTATAGTACAAAAACCTACTTGGGCAAAATTAAACTAAAAAAGCCATTACATGTAAAAAAAAAAAAAAAGTTATTGGATCAATAAAAGCAATCTCAGCATTCTGATGCAACTTCAGACCCCATATGCTAATCAATGAAATGAAAGGTGACAACATTAAGGACAAGTAGGCTCACTACCACTGAGGGAGAGCCTCCCTTCCTTCCATTCACTAGAGCAGTCCATGGACTCCTGAGAAGAGACTTCAGCCTATCTGCTCCAGTTTCAGTTTGATAAGAAAAGATTCCAGATTAATGGCATTTAGGTTGCCAACATATGAAAAATGGTTCTATATCATGACACTGCAGCAAAAACAAGCCCAGGCCTTCTTACCAGTTGCTCTGGCATTTGCTTAGGACGTATAGTTTCTGATTTTAAAGAAAAGTCCAATAGAGCCAACATTGGTTGATTATCCAAACTGCAACGAAGGCATTGCTTATTCTAAATATAATCAGTTAGGCAAGGGACAGTGATGGTGGTGACATGGATTGGCTGTGTCCCCACCCAAATCTCATCTTGAATTGTAGCTCCCATAATCCTCTCGTGTAGCAGGAGGGACTCGTGGGAGGTAACTGAATATGGGGGTGAGTTTTCCCATGCTGTCCTCATGATAGTAAGTCTCACCAGACCTGATGGTTTTATAAAGGGCAGTTCCCCTGCACACACTGTCTTGCCTGCTGCCATTTAAGACATGCCTTTGATCTTCCTTTGCCTTCTGCTGTGAGGCCTCCCCAGCCATGTGGAATTGTGAGTCCATTAAACCTCCTTTTCTTTATAAATTGCCCAGTCTTGGTTATTTCTTCATAGCAGTATGAAAATTGACTAATACAGTTGGCAACTCCAGAGAAGCAAGGAGATGCAGTTACAGGCTGAGGTGGGAGCCGAGACATAAGCAGATTCTGGGTAGATGGGAGATCAGGGGGTCCATCTCAACCTGCTTCTCTGCACCTTTGCCAAATAAATGCACCACCAAGAGCTTCAACATGTTTTCCTCTGGGAAGCCTCCCCCATTCCTCCTCAGTCATGTCTGCTGAATGAATGATGCACTGTTAAGCACATAAGCCATGTGTGTTTTGCATAATGTGTTTTGCATATAAGCATATCATGGTCACTCACTCAATATCCACAGATATCTAAGAATAAGAAATTAGCAGGAGGAAAGCATGCTTCCAAATCTGCTATAGTTAAATAGAGAAATTTTTCTAATAGTCTAATGTGTGGTAGCACAGAACTGAAAAACAGCACTGGGCTGCACGTGGAAGTCCTGGGCTCTATTTCCAGTTTTGTCCTCTGTTGTTCATCTTTTATCTCACATTTCTTATCTATAACATGGAGAACACAGCTACTCCACTTCACAGGCTTACTCAGAAGGCACTGTGGTCTCTGAAGTCCAGCAGGTCTACTTCAAATCCTTGTGACCCTGGAAAAGTCACTTACCCCTGTGCCTCAGTATCCCCATATAAAATGGGGATCATAAAAACTACAGCATAAAGTTGGACAGAGAAATCAATGAGGCAATGTTTGTAAAGTATAGTTCCCAGTGCATAGTAAGCTCTCAAATAGAGCCTAATATGATGGAATAATTACTTCTATCATCACGTGAAAGGGATTTATACATTATGAAGTGGCATACAAATATCAGGCATTTTATAAAGAACTCTACATTGTATAAAAGGATCGTCTCTTTGCCTTTCAGATTGCAGATACAAACAGAAAGGTTTACATCAAAGCTAAAAATAAATCTAAAGTTCTAAAAATTATGATCCCCATCCTCTTGGAATGTTTTTCGTCTTGTTATTTAAACCCTATTTTGATTCTCAAACAACTTGGGCAAATTGAGTTTGCTCTAGTCTTTAGGAACTCTTGTTACAAGCCATCTATAGATCCAATTTACCCATATTTATTAGTTTCCTACCAAGTATAAGGCACAGTGCTTCTTGTTGAGGATAGAATAGTCCCTTCCCTCATGGAGCTTAGCGATGAAAAGTGTAATGGGCAGAAAAATAATATTCATAACTATGGAAACGTTTAACATAGCTTGGGTTTGGACGTCTACTTGTCAAGAGCTCAAATAATTCACTTACACCAACAATGAGCTCTCTTTTCTTCATTAATTCCCCTAGTTTGTATGCCCACTTACCATGGTCACACAATCACTTACCATGGCCATACAATAAATTTCTAGTGAAATCTAAAGCCGCTAGTAATGGCACAGACAAGAAAATAAACATCATTACTGAAATACCTGGCAACCTTGATATAAAGCTGTCTTTGGGTTCATAAGGCTTATGACCCAGGGCTGTCTGGGAGTACAGCTGCCCCACAACTGGTCTTCAGAAGTTTCAAAAACCAAGGTATTTGAATGAACATCTATTCTGTAATTAATTCAGACGTGTGTGTGTGTGTGTGTGCGCGCATGTGTGAATCTCTAGCAAATTTAGAGCTTTTATTACTAGTTTATTACTGCATATTAACTTTACTTTCTAAAGTTCATTCCTTTATTTTCTGGGCAAAAAGGCACATGTCTCTGGGGCTCTAATAATAGACGTACTCACGTCCTAAGTTCTATGTTACTGTTTGAATCCTCACCACTAGTCTACAAAATTTATGCTGTTATTACTCCCATTTTTTATATGAAGAACCTGAAGCACAGGGAGGTTAAGTAACTTGCCCAGAATTACCCAGTTAGCAGAAGGCAAAACCAAGATTTGAACTCCGCACTCTGGGTGCAGAGTTGATGCTTGAGGCCACCAGCCTACATTGCTGCCCAATGACTGTAAGGAGTCCAGAAGGAGACACATCAGAGAGGAGCAATCAACACTCCCCATGGAAATGGAAAGGGGAAAACAAAAAAGGATCTGATTTAAAGTTTTATTGTGGCTGGGTGCAGTGGCTCAGGCACTTTGGGAGGCCAAGGTGGGCAGATTGCTGGAGATCAGGAGTTCGAGACCAGCCCGGCCAACATGGTGAAAACCTGTCTCTACTAAAAATACAAAAATTAGCTGGGCATGGTGGCTGGCACCTGCAGTCCTAGCTACTTAGGAGGTGGAGGCACGAGACTCGCTTGAGCGTGGGAGGCGGAGGTTGCAGTAAGCTGAGATCACACCACTGTACTTTAGCCTGGGCAACAGAGTGAGACTGTGTCTCCAAAAAAAAAAAAAAAAGAAAACTACATAAATCAATAAATAAAGTTTTATTGCTTTCACAAATTCACATTCAGGTCTGGTGGGGAATAAAAAACAATTCTCTCTCCACAACCCTTTAATATTAATTTTTCTCTCTAATGCTTAGGGAATTCAAGTGAACTGCTTAACTTTGAATAGCAATCAATAGAGACAATTTTAATTTGGACATATGAAACAAAAGACAGATATGTTAAACAGTATCACCCTATTCATATTAATATTTACATTTCATCTTCCAATCTGCTTTTAAATTGAAGACAGAGTGGGCCCAACTCTATCTTCCTTGGATATATTTGACCAGATTTTCACTGTTTTAAATGGACTCAAAGGGGAGATGGGCTAAGTCCTAATTTTCAAACTGCCATCCTCCAGATGAGAATCACAATTAGACATTAAAGAAGGTACAGAATGACATTCTCAGTATTCATTTGATATCTTATGAAAGAAAATTACTGATAATCAGCAGGTCAGCTCTATATTTAAATATAATTCTTTGGCTAAATGAGAGACCAAAAACTTATTATGCCACAGGTTAATGCAACCAACTTGAAAAATAATTTACAATATCTAGTAAATGTTAGGATGTATCGGGCTAGTAGCCAGTGCTTCTAGTCCTAGATATAGAGAGGTTCTTCCATAGGTACATAAAGAGACATGTATAATAACATTCATAAAAGCATTATTTCTAACGGTAAGAAAAACTGGAAATCGTCTACATTTCCATAATAGAAGATTGAATAAATAGTGATATATTCATTCAATGGAATACCATACAGCAGTTATAAAGAATGAACCAGAGCCACAGTGATCAACAAGGACACATCTAAAAACAATGCAGACAGAACAAAGTCAGGAGCGGAAGATACTACAACATGATTTACCATTTATAGAATGTCTTTAAACATGCAAAAATAAGGTGTCATTTATGTATATATACATGTATAGTATAAGTATAAAACCATGCACAGAAATGATGAACGACAAGCTCAAAAATAGTTACCTCTGCGAGATTGTAGGGGAGGAGGGAACTGGGAGAAGTAACGAGAGGGCTTAAATTGTATTCTTTTAAAAATATTAAATATCATGAAATGATAAGAATGGACAAAGCTGGGTAGGTGGGTTTTATTATTTTATTATCTTACATTATTTTGAATGCCAGTTCCATGATATCAGGAACTCGTTTTGTTGACCGCTGTATTCATGGAACCCAGAACAATGCCTGACACATAGTAGAGCCTCAAAAATTGTTCAATGAATGAACGAATGATTCTCTCTACAATTCTGTATATTTGAAATGATTCTTTTAAAATCAAAATAAAATACAGAAATAAAAATATGAAAAATATTGCGTTTTCTCAGCAAAAAGAAAAACTGGACAAAATAGAAAAAAAATTAAGAGAGAAAAATATGCCTTCTCATAGCACATATATTTGTGAAATCTGTGTAAAAGGAAAGAAGACTTTTGGGGTCTGGGAACAGTGGCTCACACCTCTAACCTCAATGCTTTTGGAGGCTGAGGCAGGAGGATCACTTGAGGCCAGAATTTTGAGACCAGCCTGGGCAACATAGAGAGACCCTGTCCCTACAAAAAAAATAAAATAAAATAAAATTAGCTGGGCATGGTGGCACACATCTGTAGTTCCAGCCCTTTGGGAGGCTGAGATTGGAGGATCGCTTGAGCCCAGGAGGTTAAGGCTACAGTGAGCTCTGACTGCACCACTGTACTCCACCCTGGGCAACAGAGTAAGACCTTGTCTCTTAAACAAGGAGGCTTTTGGAGAAATCAAGGCTTAGAGTTTCTAAAAAATACACGTTTAAAGATTGGAGGGAGGGAGGCCTGGGATGGTTCACATTTGATAAATTTGTAGATTAGGATGGTTCATATTAAATCTATAAAATGGAGCTTTCTAGCTTTATGTTAAGGTAAACAAAGAATGGGTGAAAATCAATAGCTCAATCTGTATGAGCTGCACTGTTTTCCAACCAGACCAAGTATACTTGCTATTAATTCCTAAAGAAACTTTAAAAACCAAAATAGCCCATCACTTATGTTCTCTGGTCCAAACGTCTTCAAGATCCGTGAGCAGGCAAGGTCTTCCCCAGTACCCTCCCACTCGCCCCCACAGCACAGCACGGCAAAGCACACCATTGTGTATCACTGTTGCATGGACTCCAACATTTTGAGGCAGTCCCATAGTTCAGAAAAGGCACAAAAAAATACATATGGAGACAAGTCATTTTTCTTGCCATTTTCATTTAACTCCTCAGGAAATGGCAAACCACAACAGCATGCAGCTGGATCATGCATTCAGTAAGACCAAGACAAACAAATTGAAAAGTACCTCGGAAGTCACCTTGCAAGACAGTAACTTAGAAGTGTACTGGCAGAGAGGGAAAAGACCAGGGTTAGTACATGGCAGTGACACACTTACAGAACACCCCCTAGCCGGGAACAGGCACCACACCAGAAGAAGATGGGAGGGGAAGTAATACCAGGAGGCCATTCTACACCCATGCCAAAACTTTCTCCAACTGATATTAGTTTATAAGTCTTTCCTTTGCAGCAACTAGATACCCTATTGTTCACTAATAAAAATATCAGATAAGCCGTACTTTGCTAATTCAAAACGTTGCTTTCATTTTCTGCCCTTTGAATTAACAAGATTCCTTCCCCTCTGTACACAACCAGCTGCCCACCAGCAAGGTTGTTGGGGCCATTTTGGATTTGCTAGAATCTGTAGCCAAATAGCCTTTCTCTTCCCATATGTTTCTCTGAACCCCAAAGCCGTCGTGTAACCTGTTGTTCCATTAAAAGAAGATCCTAATCACAGGAGTTGGTTTGTGGAGGCAGATTCTCCGAAACTGGCCTAAGGGTAGTCCTGCCTAGGGAGACCACACAGCCTCCCTCGTCAGAACCGTGGGGACCTGGGTAAGTTCCTGAAAGTGGGATCATCCTTTGATAGCAATTTCAGGTGATTATTTAGGATTATTAGTATGAGCACTTAGGAACTGAAATGATCCTTTTGTTCCTACAGGGGACTAAAAGTCTTCCGCAAAGTACAGAAAAAAATGGCCTGACAATGAAAAATGAGACAGCAGGACCGATTTGGGACATCCCTCTCCAGAATTATGGTAATGAGCACACATTTACACTGCTTGGGGCCTTTACAGCATTTATTGGTTTGGGGCATTGATAGCCATAGACTAGTTAGGTGGGCTCCCACATCTGTGATCGCTGACTGCTTCTTATATGTAACACTTAGGAATTATAGTTCTGCCATGATTGGGCTAATGGCTGGGGGCTGACAAGTCAGGAGCTCTTCTCTCTCCTTTGCACCTTCACTAGGGTATGAGTGAGAACCCAAGAGAGAGTTAGGGAAGCACAAGGCATCACTGAGTTTCCTGTAGAGTCTGGGGGAACAGGAGGCAGATGGGCTTCCTTCACCCACTGAGCGAGACGATGGCCACAACTCTCAATGCATGTCCTGGTCTGGAAGGGTAATGTGTGCAGGAACTCTCAGTTTTCACGCAGCCCAGGAAAACTGACGAGGTCTTCTCTTGTTCTAAGACAAGACAGAGTGGTTGGATGACCTCTCAGTAATTAAGTCATGGGATGAGAAAGAGAGAGAGCGCGCACACAAGAAAACCCCACTGAGAGCAGATCCTGTGCTAGAAGTAAAGATGGGGCTGAACATCCAGAAGGCTGTGATTTGGACTCTGGTCAGCATCCCTCCAACTGAGAAAGGCAAAGCAAACCCTCGAGATGTTTATGAGCATCACTGACTTTCTGAGGCTCAGGTCAGGTTAGGGAAATAATTGGCTGGAAAAATACTGTTTGCCTAAATACAGTCATGTCACTTAGGACAGACTGATGAGTCATAGTTTCCTAAAGGGATTCTTCATGCCTGAAGGAAAAACATCCAAATAGTCCATCATTTGTGCCCACTGATCCAAATGTCTTCCAGATCCATGAGTGGGCAACCCCACCTTGGAGGCAGTCCCTTTGCAAGGCATCAAGAAGCCCTTTAGGAAACTAGGATTCACTCGTCCATTAGGAATTGCATGACTGAGCAGAAATGGTATGAGACCCAGATAAGGGGACACTTCTACATAAGAGAACATTTCCAGATAAGAGAAACTCACAATATGAATAGGACTGCTGCATCTGCGTGTGTGGTGCGTGCACTGCACAAAAGCATCAGACTAAAGGGATGAATGGTACTAAAGCCCAGTCTCCTACTCTACCCCCAAAATGTGTGGCTGGTGCAGGGCTGCATCTTCATAGAGGAACAAGGGTGACTTTTTTCCTAATTCACACAAAGGCCTTGCATAAGTTGGTAAACAGCCCTGGGTAAGTGGGTGGGGGTGGGGATAGTAATCCTCCTGTCCCCAGAATTAGCCAAGAGGTCCATTAATAAGTGAGGCTGGAGACACTCATTGGTGACTTCAATATGCAGGACAAAGAAATCAGCCCAGGTGGGTGAAGACTGTGGCCACTAAAGGGAGTACTTTGCTCAAGTTCTGAGTTAGTAACAAATATGGCTGGTTGGGGATAACCTTTGGATAACACCACTCCCTGACTCCCATAAGCCAGGGGCCTCTCTGCATATGACTTTTTATAAAGTGGAAAACTGGAGAGAGCAGGGCCCTGAGCTGAGTCCCGGTGGACAGGACCCCAGAGGCCACCAAAACTCTGATGGTGCTCGGGGCTCGGGGCCTCAGGGGACACTGAAGTTGTTTTGATGGCAAAGATCAGTGTTTCTCACTCAGCAAAACTTCCGCCATAGCTACATTCTATTCTTCTCCTTCTGTCTTTCACTCTCCTCAGTATCATTGTGTCTAACATATCGCACTTTATACATATTCCAATGATCAGTGCCTGTCTTGTTTTTAACTCTGCCTTCTCCTTCGAAAGAATAAAAAATAATTATTATTTTTGCTTAATTCACAAAGAACTGCTAATTTCAATGGCCAAACACATGGTTGTATTCTAATCATGTGACAGGTACTGATTCTCAGGTATGATTTATCATCTCCAAAAGGGCATGTCAAAACGCTGCCAAGTGGCTTACTGGAAAGAATGTCGGCAAATGGAGGTACCAGGGGTGATGCTGCATAACATGGGGAGATGCTGGGTATGTAGGTGTGAGCCACTGAGGTGCTTAGAGGGTGGAGAGTCTCAGAAGCCATGTTTCTCCGTGAGAATAGTGTATGTAAATGGAGGCTAGAGACCAGAATTACTTTACCTTTAAGAGAATTAACTTTATGCTTCTACGGATAGGTAAGCCAGTTACATAACTCAACCCCCCAGCAATCCATCTGCTGTCTATTACTATCCTTCTGGTATTAAAGAAAAAAAATGGAAAAGGGGCCACAGATCAGTCAGGAAAAAAATGAATCTTTGTTCATCCCTACAGGTAAACTTCAACACATTCACCAGTGATCGACATAGATAAAGGAGAAAAGGTCCCCTGAATTGGAAGGGCTAGGAGAGGGCTCTCATTTGAAGCCTGACTGATGATCATATGTTTGCTTTAGAAGCAATCTGAATTTGTTGTTTTAGATTTGAACTCTTAAATGAGCATATTGGTAGATTGGTAGATTTTGTCCTGATCCTAAGAATTTTCAAGAACAGTAAACTTGGTTCTGTTGTAACAGCAATAACAGTGCAAAACATTTGGCTTTGAATCCAAGATTCAGGGATATTAACAGCTTAATTAGTTAGGTCTCTTCCTTTTTCAAAATGTTTATTTACTGGGAAATATAGAGAGAGGAGGCTGCCTCTTCACTTCGTAAGTGAAGGGCAATCAGCATATTAAAACACTGATTCTAAGCAGCTTCATTCATGCAAAGGAAAAAATCCAACCTGGTTGGCATTTGTTAGGTGGCTGCCAGAGTGTCAGCGTGTGCACGAAAGAGTTTCCAGCCCTCTGCTTTTATGAAATGAGTGAGAACTGCCTCTACCCGTCTGTATGGAGTATTTTTCCCTATCATCTGCACTCCAACGCAAAAGACACACACAAGTGGCAAGTAGAGTGTGCTCAGCAAACACTCGCGTGGGTCACATGCTAAGTGGTTCTACTTGTTCTTCCCCATCCACATCAGAGTGTGGGGCATCCACTTGGCTAAATTCTGCCAAAGCTGCTGATGTATTGAGCAGAGTCGCTGGGAGAAAAGAAACCAGACACCTAGAGCACCAAGCTTCAAAATGATCTAGCCTCCCGAAAATTCTTAAGGTAAACTTTATCCTTTGAAGTGGGGCTTCAAAGAAGGGCTGGTGAAAGTGACTGAGGAGCCAGGGAAAAATCCTACAGGCTCACGAATGGAGCTGCTGGCTCCCCTACAGTGAAGTTCAGCAGTGGAAATGTCTGCAGCAGCTACCCAGGGCCAGGCGTCATCCCAGTGTCTAATACAGTGAACAGCCCAGTAGAATAGCTGCAACCTAATACAGCAACTGAGACAGCGCTCCATGCAGTTCAGGTGTAAACACAAGGGAAAGCCTGGGAGATGCCAAGTGAGTAGCCAGCTGCCAGATATCCATCTGCTTTCTTCCTTTCTTTACCACCATATATTTTGAAAGCAACTTTCAGTATCTGGGCTTCAACTCCAGAAATCCTTTAACTTAGCCAGCTAGGATATAAAGGCAATAAAGCAGCAGGGAATTCTTTTTTTTTTTTTTTTTTTTGAGACAGAGTCTCGTTCAGTCGCCCAGGCTGGAGTGCAGTGGCGCGATCTCGGCTCACTGCAAGCTCCGCGTCCCGGGCTCACGCCATTCTCCTGCCTCAGCCTCCCGAGTAGCTGGGACTACAGGCGCCCGCCGCCACGCCCAGCTAATTTTTTGTATTTTTAGTAGAGACAGGGTTTCACCGTGTTAGCCAGGATGGTCTCGATCTCCTGACCTCGTGATCTGCCTGCCTTGGCCTTCCAAAGTACTGGGATTACAGGCGTGAGCCACCGTGCCCGGCCAGCAGCAGGAAATTCTTACTGTGAACCCCATAGTATTCAAGTTTAAGGTGACCAGATGGTTTATCACCCAAACTGGGACACTTTCAAGGGGGAAAGGCAGGCTGGGTGCAGGGGCTCATGCCTGTAATCCCAGCACTTTAGGAGGCTGCGGTGGGAATATACCCTTGAGCTCAGGAGTTGAAGAACAGCCTGAGCAACATAATGAGACCTCCTTTCTACAAAAAAGTTAAAAAATAAGCCAGGTGTGGTGACATATGCCTGTGGTCCCAGCTATTCAGGAGGCTGAGGCAGGAGGATTGCCCGAACCCAGGAGGTCGAGGCTGCAATGAGCCATGATTACATCACTGCATTCCAGCCTGGGTAACAGAGACAAACCCTGTCTCAACAACAACAAAAGAGTGAAAGGGGATATTAATAATCCCAGCATCACAACGGGCATAAGCCAGGACTGTCTCAGGTAAACTGGGTAGGATCCTCAACCAACCCAAGCTATTTGTGACTTGAGTGCAGTCAGGGGAGGAGGTGGTGACTTCAATATGTGCTAAGAGGCTGGTGCCAGAAGACCCATAGGAAGCTGGCATGAACCCTGAGGCTGATCTCCAGGCTCCTGGGACTGTGTAGAGCAACAGTTCCTACGTCTCTAACTGGAGAAAGAAACCACAGAGCAGATGACTTCCTTCACAGTTAATGTGAACGTTATGTGCAAAGTTCCTAGGGTTTGGGGGTAGCAAAGTAGCCATGTGGTTTTCAACTGTCATTTTAACTGGCTCTTTGCTGTCAAGCTATGCACATGGGCTTGTTAACAGTCCTAAATACACTCGGTCTTTTAAGCACTGTGTAATATTGTTAGGGATTGCCTAGAGGGTCAGCTTTGAAGGAACAGCATCTTCATCCTTCTCTAGAGAAATACAATCTCTACTGGGCAATGGTAGAAATCAGCTCCCAGGTGTTTAGGGATGATTTCAGGGCCCTTGCATCCCTCTCCCTGTGTGGCCCTTGGATGCTGTCTTTCTATGCACCAAACATCTTACACACTAGCCTTGCTGGTCAACTCCAGCTATACTTGGCTGCAAACAACCAGCTCCCTGCATGATCAACACTTTTTTTTTTTTGAAACAGGCAAAAACCCAAACCCAGTTCCAGGCATGTGAAACCACGTATTTGAAAACCTATATTGGAACCCTAATGCTGACCAGACAACCACATACACATTTGTGCCTGGACTGGAATGCCACACGCCACACCGACGGCCGCGCTCAGAGAAGTGAAAGAGGAAAGGAGGAAAAACTTACACTACTATCATCCATTCTCTCGCGCCTTTTAGATTTGTGTGTCTCATAGTCTTCCATGAGGGTCTGCATCAGATTCTTGGGCCGCTGGGTTCCGGCAGCCTCTTCAGGGGCTAAGTCAGGCTGCAAGCTGGGGCCTTCAGTGGTGGGGGATGGAGGAGGTTTGACTTTCTCTATTTTCCCTGAAACAACACGAAGAGAACACCCTTTCTAAGCTTGTCTGCTCATGACTGCTTTTAGAAAGAAGAGAAAACTGGCAAATAAAAGAGCAACAACCTCTGACACAGAGAATGGTACCAGAATGATGGTTAAGTGTAGGCCATTTTATTATATTACAGGATCAAAGCACTTAAGGTTAATGCACAAACCCATCCAAAGATCTCAAGGACACCAAGTTCCAAAAAGTCAGTTAGATCAAACAGGCCCGGCACACAGTCTGCAAATATATGTTGGACAGACAGACACAGTTGTTTTGAGACATGTATCCTATCACAGATCATAGAATTAGACTGTCAGAGGTGGTGGCGCCTTGGAGACTCAGAGACCCACTTCTTAACAGATGAAAGAGCTTGAGGCTCTGCCAAGGGAAGGCTGTGCTGAAGTCACAGGGAGCCAGTGATGGTACCCAGGCCTCCTGCTTTCCTCACCAGGGTCTATCCTCTATAGCAGAGGAAGCCAGTTGTCTGCTGACCTGCCCAGGCATTTTGTGCAGACAGCTCACTGTTATAAAACCTTTGAATAAGGATGAGGCTTGTTCTTCTCAGTTCACCCCAGTCTTATACTGGCCAGCTTCATTCATTTACCTCACCTGCTGGGGTCCTGAAACATGAGGGTTTAAGGCATCCCAGACCTTAAGAAGTGTATACCAACAAAGGCAGTGGAAAAGGTGCACACCAGCCTTAGGAATGGGGAGATTTTAGCTCTTGCAATGTCCTCCAAGAATCCTCAGGATGGAGAGATGAGGTCAGTGATTAATTCAACAGTGGTGTGATGACTTTACGCACCCTTACCAAGACCATTTCCATCCCTCCCTTCCAAGAAATGCCTGGCCCTGGCTTCTGGCTTTTCAAGGGGTGGGTTTATTGCCACAGAGCCCCAAATGCACTACTGAGAAGTATCTTCAAGTACAATTAGGATTTTTCCAATTATGCCCTTTGTAGTTGACACGGCTAGAATCTGTGAACAAGGAATGTGGAGAAAACACACAAGATAAATGGGGCTTGCATGGCCCCGTTTGGGAGGGAAAAGGACCATTTGACCTCTTCCAGTTTCAAGCTGAAGATGACTCACCTTTCTTCATCTTACATCCCAGGCTTCTAACTTGGCAACTGCCTGGTGTAGCAGGAATCACAAGTGAAGCCTGGTGTCCATGTTTCTATGTGGGCTGCTTAGCCCTTTACTGGTGCAACCTCCTTCTGATGAGAGCTACAAAGGCCTGGAGTCCAGGAAACCCAGGTTTTTAACTCCTGCTCTTCCAGTACTTGGCTATGTGACTGACTATAGATATCATTTCATATTCCCACTTCAATCATGGGCTGATCACTTAAATTCTCCTAGCTTTCAGCTGTCACATTTGGGGATTAGGTGGAAAATAGGTTTTAATATACAGAAAAGGGCACTCCATTTCATAGCCACATTACATTAATAAAAGTGAGATTCATTGCTTTGATCTAAATTACCAGGATAACTGAAAAGTCTTTTGATATTAACAGTACAATAATAAGTATTTCGAGATCTCCAAATTCACTGGAAAAGGTTTCTATTTTTTATTATGGAAATTAGGGAACACTACAATGACCCCTATAAACATTATAAACATCACCCAGAGTAAACATTTATCAAGATTTTAGTATAATTGGCTCTTCCTTCCTTCCTTAGACTTGCTGAATTATTTTAAACCAATCATAGATTCAGGTCACCTCACTCCTGCACGCTTAGTATGCATCTCTGAAAATTCTGATTGACTTTTTAATTGAAGGCTTAAGAAACAATATAGCTCAGTGGTGAGCATGCAAGCTCTGGAGCCAGCCGGTTTGGGCTTGAACTCATGACTTGGCAGCCAAATCACTTTGTGCAAGTTATTTACTCTTTTGATATCTTAGTTTCCTCATCGGTAAAATGAGTATGATGATAGGGGTACCTACCTCAGATAGTTCTTATGAGGACAAAGTTAATATTTATAAGGTTAATATTCAGAACAGAAAGCATTAATGAATCCAGCTACTATTTAATTGGAATCTCAAAGAATAATATGACTATAGGGTGAGATGAACAATTTCATGCATATTCTGCATACAATTTTTGCATCTCTTCTGGGACCAAAAATAGACACCAGTTACCAGGTTAATTTTCATCATTTTCCAGTTGACCTCTCAAGTGTCCGGATCACTTCCCAGCAGCCATTCTTCCAGCATTAAACACCTAGAAAGCACAGCCTATATTCATTGCTTCTAGCTTCTCCCTTTCACACACAGCACAGTGGAACTCCTGTTTATATTTCTGTGAAGGCCATTTTCACATACTGACTTGAATCTTATCTGGTTATTGAAGCTTTTGTCTTCTCAATTAAGCTATAATGTCATCCTGAGGACAGGGGGGTACGTTTCACCTGTCTATGAATCCCTTTAATTCATCTGAATGTAAACTCCTTTAGAGTAGAGCTTTGCCTGTCTGGTCATTGCCAGACCCCAGCAGTAGCGGTGGTATACGGCATGAGGTATGAAATTCATGTTTGTTGAGTAATCAGTAAGTCCATTATGAAATATACATAACAACCACAAGTAAATGCTTATGGATTGGGACAGAATCTCCCACAGAGAATTAGAGGAAAGGGCTTAAATGCCTTCACCAAAATATATGAATTAAAACATTTTAGGTCTACAGAATCACAGACTCAACGGCTTTGGAGTAATAAGCGGATTTATATATCATTACTTTTGTAGGCTTCATGTCATCTGAGCCTTGCAACAATCCTGGGATGTAGTTAGGGTGGATGTCATGACCACAGAGGCTCAGATGCCAACTCCATCCCAAGTTACATGAAATAGTAACAGTCACAGTCTGGAGCCCAAACCCAGTGTTGATGATGGCTGAATTAAATTATGGGATGTATGCAGAAAGAATGCTGTAAAGAGGGTGAAGGATGACTATAGAGAAGTGCTCAGCCATTAAACATTAAAGACATTTCCTGCTTATCGATGATTTCATCCCTAGAGCAAGTTTTTCCAGTTCTAGCCACTAGAGGTCAGAGGAGTAACAGGAAAGAAATGCTGGCTTAGCAGTTCTGGAGCAGGGGCTGCCAGGGACAAGGGGGCTGAGAATGGTCCCTTTGGATAACTAAGCCCATGTTCTGGTTCTATCTACCCACTCAGGAGGGGCTATCACAGGTCCCCAGAGAGAGAAGACACTATGCCTCATCCCCAGACTTCCGGCCATCATTCTGGTCAGTATGAAGGGAAGCTAGCTCAGCCAGGCTTCTCTGCTGGGCCCTGTGATCTCTGATGCTCCTCTCCAAGTATGGTTCAAACCAGGCACCAGAACTCTGGGTGCCATCTTAGGAATCACACAGGCTGCTAAAAGGCTGGAGAGAAACCTGTTCCACACCTGACAACTTCCTCAGAGGTCCAGAGTTGCAGCCAGAGGTCCTCTCCATTAGCATGCTGACAGCACTCCGGATGCTCTTCCCCCAATAGTAGACACTGCAGACAGCACCACTGTCTGGGTCTCGATCATTACATGAGTGTGATACAAATAGTCTGTGCCACAGGCCTGGGAGCTCAATCACATCCTTTTTCATGACCTCATAAGGCCCCCTGAAGTCCCTTGGCCCAGAGGACATGCCCCAGTAGACTCCCCAAACCATGATGGTTACCTTTGGTGCTTCTTTTTCACTGCTCCAGGGTGTACCCCACCCAGCACTTCCCCAGTAACCCCAGGTCCAGCTTTGCTTACTCCCGCAAACTTTGCTCTGCTATCGGTTTATTCACCTCATGAATGATTCAATAGCCTGTGACACCTGACATTTGCCCCATTTTCAATGAGCACATCCTGCCATCCAGTTCCTCACCTGCACTGAACACTCTATAGAACACTTTTTTTTCTTTCATTTTTTTTGAAATGGAGTCTTGCTCTGTCGCCCAGGCTGGAGTGCGGTGATGTTGGTTCACTGCAACCTCTGCCTCCTGGGTTCAAGTGATTCTCCCACCTCAGCCTCCTGAGTAGCTGGGATTATAGGCACCCTCCACTACGCCTGGCTAATTTTTGTATTTTTACTAGAGACAAGGTTTCACCATTGTTGGCGAGGCTGGTCTCGAACTCCTGACCTCAGGTGATCAGTCTGCCTCGCCCACCCAAAGTGCTGGGATTACAGGCATGAGCCACCATGCCTGGCCAGAATAGCTCTCCTCAAGGACCTCAGTCACTATCCCTGAACAACAACATGAACACACAGTGCCATGTAGACCTCAGGGCAGACCTGTATTGGTCTTGGCTGACGGCCAGTCCTAACATTTACAGAGCCAGGAACAGGTATAATGTGACCTCTAAAATGAACATAAGGAACCACTAGAACAATGTTAGACTGAAATTCTGAGTGGAGGATAGGAAACATTTGAGTTTATTTCGTAAATGTGATTATATTCAAACTATTCCATCTGGAGTAGCTTTAGACTTAAGCTTTTGAAGGTGTTTGAGGGTAAGTGGCTTCACTTGGTTGACTCCAAAGATGTGTTTCTTACATTATGTCCTGTGACCTTAGCTTTGTAAGATAGTACTTGACGCCACAAATAAAAAAATCTTTGGTCAAATTAAGCTTGGGACACACTGGGTTCAAGAAAACAAGGAGGGAGAGAGGGATTTGTTTACCAGAGGACTTCTGGTTTTAGTGTTAGTATGATTGGGAAGCTCTAATTCAGGAATGGGAGTATAGCATTTCTCAAGTTTATTTAACCAGAAAACCTCACTTCATAGAATCTATTAAATACCTCAAGAAAAAAAGCCAGGTGCAGAGGCTCATGCCTGTAATCCCAGCACTTCGGGAGGCTTAGGTCAGAGAATCACTTGAGCTCAGGAGTTTGAGACCAGCCTGGTTAACACAGTGAGACCTCATCTCTAAAAAATTTTAAAGTAAGTAAATGAATACAGAAGCGGGGGGGAAAAAAAAAAGAAAAACTGTTTAGGAAATACTGTTGTCTAGTGTGCAGTAGTTAACCAGCTTCCAAGGAACTTTTTTGGCCCAAGTTCATTTAATAATTAAGTATGGGCACAAAGCTCATGTACAAGAACGTTCAGCACTGTCTTTTTTTAACTACAGCAAGATATCTTCCTACTGAAGAATGGTTAAGTTAGCTATGGCTCATTTAGGCAATGAAGTATTATTTAGCCATTATAAATCATGTTTCAGACTCTCAAACTTAGAGGAATGGTTAAGGTCACGAGAAAATATAAGAGAAAAAGCAGATTGCAAAAGTAGAGATATTGCAGGAGTTCAAGAGTGCAGGTGGGAGAGCCAGACTGCCTGGGTTCAAATCCTAGTTCACCACTTATTAACTGTGTGAAAGAAGGCAAAAGTACAAGGCACATGGCAGACACTCAATCAGCATAAGATGAACACTATGTGTTGCCTCCTACGGTGGGCAGAACAATGGTCTCACCAACAATGTCCCAGTCCTAATCCCCCAAACCTGTAATACGTTGCTTTACAGGTAAAAAGAACTTTGCAGTTGTGATTAAGTTTAGGTACTTGAAATGGGAAAGCTATCCTGAAATATCCAGTTGGGTCTGATGTAATTGCAGAAGGGAAGTAGGAGGGTCAGAGAGAGACAGAGAGAGAGAGAGAGAGAGAGAGAGAGAGAGAGATCTGAAGATGCTGCACTGCTGGCCTTGAAGATGGAGGAACAACAACAGAATGAAAGAAGGAAGAAAGTGAACTCTTCCCCAGAGCCTCTGGAAGGAACACTGCCTGCTGACACATTGATTTTAGCCCAGTCTTAGTTTGTTTGAGCTGCCATAAAATACCATAGACTGGATGGTTTGAACAACACACACTTATTTTCTCACAGTTCTAGAGTCTGGAAGTCCAAGATCAAGGTGCCAGAATGGTCGGTTTGTGCCGAAGGCTCTCTCCCTGGATTGCAGACAGCTGCCCTCTTGCTGTGTCCTCACACAGTGGGGAGAGAAGCCGTCTGATGTCTCTTCTTACAAAGGCATTAATCCTATCATGAGGGCTCTACTCTGTGATTTCACGTAAACCTAATTATATCCCAAAGGGCCCACCTCCAAATACCACCACACTGAGGATTAAGACTTCAGTATATGAATTTGGGGGAGGGGGTCTCAATCGAGACCAGGCTGGTCTCAATCCTCCTTCTGGATTTAAGGTCTAACTTTTAAAAAGCCAAGAATGGGGATTCCAAAAGTTCTGAAAATTATTTTGGTCAGATATTCATCCATAGCAGATGAATTTCAGACTTCTGCCTTCTAAAGCTGTAAGATAATGCATGTGTAAGATAATGCATTTTAAAAAATATTATTACTAGAGATAAGGTCTCACTATGTTGTCCAGGCTAGTCTTGAACTCCTGGGCTCAAGAGATCCTCCAGCCTCAGCTCCCCAAAGTGCTGGGATTACGGGCATGAGCCACTGTGCCTGGCTAAATGTGCATTTTTTATGCTACTATATTTGTGGTAATTTGTCACAGCAACAATAGAAACAAATGCAAGTATCAACCCAATATTGCCTTCCAAGCACCTATGGGCATGGAGAAAATCTAGAAAGGTGGCTATTCCTGGGGGAGCAGGATTATGAATCACTTGATTCTTTTTACATTTTTTCTACAATAAGCACACATTAATTTTAAAATATGAAACAAACCAGAAAACTTTTCTTGTAAATATTATTAGCCCATGCTGAGAAAAGCAGATAAACCTGCTTGTTTTAACCTTTATGGGCTAGGCAGATCCACAAGCCCTTCCATCATCCCAGGCAGTGCATACTCAGAGGAGCTCAGAAGGAAACAAACTGTTCATCTCTGCAATGGTGGTGCTCACGAGACTGTAGCATTGCAAGGTAGACTAAGGAGCAAGGAAAGCCAACGAGTTTCACTCCAAATTAGCTAGTGGTGTCTCCCATCATGAGTGGGAAAGCATAAATTGGTGTTTCCTGCTTATTCATCATGAATAGTTATACCACTGTGGTCCAGAGAAAGCAAGCCATGCCTTGGCTGTGCTTCTGGATTTTCCAGGCAAGACGGATTTCCCTTGGGCATCTGTAGGGGGCTGTGCTGACAGGGGGCAGAGAAAAGAATCTGCAATTCCTCCCACCCAAAGAACCCAAGAGACGGCTGCATGCACTCAGAATACAGCTGTTGTCATCCCTGACAGCCCAAATCCTCCTTCTGGATTTCAGGTCTAACTTTTAAAAAGCCAAGAATGAGGATTCCAAAAGTTCTGAAAATTTTGGTCAGATATGATGATTTGGGTGATTATTACTCTCTCTATGCATGAAGTCTGAGGTCTTAAATCAAACAGCCTTTGTTTCCACATTTCTCAAAAGAAAAGAAAAAGCCATGACCCACTCATATTTAAAAACCAAACTGAACCGAACAAAAACACCCACCAGAGGACACGCCTCAGCCGGGGCCTCCTTCAATGACCTCCTTTCTTCACACAGCATTGGGATAAGGTTGCAAACATCTAAAGCGACCCACAAGTCACCAGAAAGAAATGAGCTCAGACTTGCAATTTCAATTTCGTTTCCTCTCAGTACAAGGGAGCATCCTGCTTGTCAGCCCCAGAGTGCACGGACTTGTGCGGGTCCAGCTGTGACCCGCACACCAAGAGCTGGTCCCTTCTTCTTTCATCTCCTCCTTTGAAGGCCCCAGGGGTGGGAGAATGTGATGATATGAATCTTCAGATTATAAACCTAGCTCAGAAATGAGAAATACCCCTGCTTGGCAAACAAGTCTGAGAAACTGTCAAATACTATTGCTTAAAGGTAAGTCGGGTTGTTCGGACGAGTTGCTGATATAGGGTTTATCCCTATGAACACAACTGGAAGAGGATGAAAACTCTAGAAGGAAAGAAAGTGCTCTGCTCTTACAGGGCAAGCAGAGTTTAAGACCAAAAAGGAAAAAAGTTAATTAAAACAGTAAGAATGAAAATTATGGTGAATAGTAATTCTCCACCAAGATCCTTTTGTTAAATACTTTTCTACCAGCATGGTAGGCTTGGCTGTGTGAAGATTACCTCCTCCCAAAAGGAAAACATTTTTATGGTAATACATGTAATTTTATTGTCACTCAATACATTTAATGATGGATTTTTTTACTCTTTAGTTTTTGAAATCATAGTGGACTACTGAAAACTCATTATTCCTAACCTCAAGTTTCCAAGAGAAATGTTAATTCTAAGGAAGTAACTGAAAAAAAATCCCAGCTAGGAATAGAAAGCAATTTTATCAGATGTGTTCTGTTATTTATCTCAGGCTCACAACTGTACGAAACAGCAACTCCTAAATAATTCTACTAAGGCTTTCTGGACTTTTCTTTCTTGAGACAGGGTCTTGCTTTGTTACTCAGACTGGAGTCCAGTGGCATGACCATAGCTCATGGCAGTGTTGAACTCAAGCTTAGGCAATCCTCCAGCCTCGCCTCCTGCATAGCTAGAACTACAGATACACAACACTAAATTCGGCTATTTTTTTTTTCCATAGAAACAGGGTCTCACTATGTTGCCCAGGTTGGTCTTGAACTTCTGGTCTCAAGCGATCAGCCTCTAGGCTTTTTCTTAAAACAAAAGAGCAACTGTAATGTTGTAATAACAACAATAATAACTCTTACTAGGAGCTTTTTATGTACCAGGCCCTGTCTCAACTTTCATGAGGCTGGTATAACTTTATTCCTATTTTACTGAGGTTTACAGAGGTGAAGTAACTTGGTCACAAAGCTAGCAAGCAGTGGAGTCAGGAATTAAGCTTGAGATACGAATTCAGAGAAGTGACTGTCACATTTTAGCATGTATTCTCCTTGACCAGCTTTTTTACATCACACTTTTTTTTTTTTTTTTGAGACAGAGTCTTGCTTTGTTGCCCAGGTTGGAGTGCAGTAGGGGTTGTAGCTCGCTACAACCTCCCGGGTTCAGGCAATTCTCCTGCCTTAGCCTCCCGAGTAGATGGGATTACAGGCATGCGCCACCACACCTGGCTCATTTTTGTATTTTTGGCAGACATGGGGTTTCACTGTGTTGACCAGGCTGGTCTCAAACTCCTGACCTCAAGTGATCCACCCACCTCAGGCTCCCAAAGTGCTGGGATTACAGGCATAAGCCACCTCGCTTGGCCTTCGCATATAAATGTATACTTGAGTAATGGGAAATAAAAGAGAGACTGGTAATACTTGCGAGTTAGATACACACAGGTTTTGAGAAGCCTTTTACTTTACCTTCAAGGCCATGAGAAAGAAAATCTCGTTACAAGAACTACACATGTATTCTTCGGTGCTCTAATGGTCTGTCCACAAACTCTCTGCCTGACCCACCTCACCCCCTAGTTTTCCACCCCATACGTATGTAGCACACAAAGATCAAACAGACCTGAAATGCCAATCTCCTTGGCAAAGTACACAGCAAGTAACTATGGCTAGTAAAAGACACAGTCATATTCTGCCCTGAACTCCAGCAGTCACAGAGGATATCCTGCTCCCAAGCCTGGTTTTGATTACTTCCTATTTCTTACCAAGGAACTTGCAAGAATTAGGTTCTTTGATTCACCTCCTCTTTGTCACCTGAAAACTATGCAGCTGTTTTTGTACATGGCTGAGTTTGATTCCTCAGAAGATGCTCCCCTAACTAACTTGCGGCATGGAGAGGCCATGCAGAAGTAGGCAATGAGGACATCACGTGGTGGCCCAGCACCAGCAGGAGTCAACCCAGACATGTGGATATATCCGAAGACCCAGCACAATCAGCAGGAACAGCGGAACCTGCTTACACCAGGGAATTCAGCTGGTGGGAAACGTTCTGCTTTTTCCAAAGTTCTGCTGCCCAGAAGCTGTGATCGCAGGCTTGTTACAGAAGAAAGACTTCTGGGCCCACAGCATCTCAAGAGTGAGGCTGATAGGCAGGTTTAATCATGGCAGTTGCCCTTTCCAAAACTTTAAGGGTAATGTCTAAAGAGAATGTGGAATTCTATACTTTGAAAAGTCCTGATTTCATTGCACACCTTCACCCCTTGCCAAACACAGCTTCAACATAGTCTTTTCTTACCAATTCCTTTCCAAATGGCATGCATTTTTCAAGAAAACATACTTGCTGGGTTTAGGTAAAGAGAACACAGGGAAGTTATGGTCCAAGGAAGAAAGCTCAATTTTTAAAAGGCAAGGAGAACAGTACGTAGTAATGGTGCTCAATGATCACCAGTCAACTAACTTAGTTGACTTTGACCCCACTGAACCAAAAGTGTTCATGTTTAGTTAACAGAATAATGAACACTTGTCCCTGCTCATCCTCAAATTTAAAAATTGCTTCCTTGCTTGAGTACTCAGTTCTTTCAAAGTTTTCAAGGAATGAGCCTGTTTCTGGAGTAAATGGCAGAGTTTCTTCCTGGGAAATAAACTTTCAAAAAGAACTCACAAGAGCAGCTAGGCTAGATGGCTGAAGTGGACTAAGTTAGTCCCTTGGCTATCTGCTCAGATCTTTGGACAGCCTGAGTGATTTTGCCTACTGTAATTTGGGGCATTAGAATTGAGTTCTGAAAGCAGAAAGGAATCATCCTGGGTCACTAGGGAAGCATTGTTTCATGGCCTCTGAGAGTCAAATTTATATACCCAGGCCACTGCAAGAGAAGGATTGCAGAGCTATAGTGACTCCTAAAAGGAGGATCAGGAAGGACCCAGGAAAATGCAGGGGTTGGGCATGAGACTGGGAAAGGGTAGAGGGAACCTGAGCTACAGGTTGGAGAGAGAAGCTATTACTGCATACCTTGCAGAGCAGGCTCAACAGACAGGAAGGAGAAGGTAGGGGAAAGAAGATGGATTTTGGAGACAAATGAGAACCTGAGTTTGAAACCAGACTCTCCCATTTTCACGCTGAGCGACCCTGGGCAACTTAATCTCTCTGGGCTCTAGTAGTAATACTTTGAAAAAGAATAATATTACAGGTCTACAACTCTTCATGCATAATTCCCAAATCCAAAAAAGTCTGAAAAGAAAGATTTTTCATAACTTATTTGGCAGCAAAACCTGACATGAGCTGACATGAGGGTGTCCTAGTCTTTCCCCACTTAATGTAACTAATTCTTCTTCTCAAGTTTTAGAGTAGAAATTTAATTTGATCACAGGGTGTTGCCCTAGAACCTGCCAGTTGTGTTAAATAATAGTATATTCATTGCATTACTTTTCTAAATAATAGTATGTACTTTATAAATTCTCTAAAATCAGAAAAAGGCTGAATCCAGAAATATATCTGGCCTCAAGGGTTAATTTGTTTCTGAGAGGGCTGTTGGGAGGATTCAGTGAGAAAATAAGAAATGTCAAGTGTGAAATAACTAGTATTATATGCAGCTTTAAGGCCTTGATAAATTGTAACTACCATGATTAGACTTGTGTCACCAGAGAATGTTCTAGAAACATGGTGGTGGACAATAACCATCTGTGGACATGCCACAGTAAGCTTTAGCTAGCTTCACACAGCCGGCAGGGCTCCTACAAGCTGCACAGTTGGTGCCTGCCTTGCAGGAAAGAGAGGCACTGAGTACTACCGATGGAGAGCTCTCTCATCATCAATCCTTCTGTCAGATGCCGACACAGGGGCTTCCCCCATGGAGCAATGAGGGCACCTCAAATAAAACCGTGCCTCATCTGGCTCTAATTTAGCATGGCACACTCCACCAAGGTCTGCTTCATGAAGACTGTGTGGACACCCACAAACATATTTTTCCTAAGACTTTCCCTTGTGATATTTGCAGATAATGAAGGGGAAAGAACAAAGACCCAGTTAAGAATCTTTATAATAATATAATGATCACCTCATGTGGAATCTTAAACAGACAGCAGCAGAAGTCAATACTTCCTGTACATCTTACGAAAGTAAGATTTATAACGGTCACATCTTTCCACTTATTAGAAGACATGAACAGACACCCCAAGCTGTGGAACTTAATAGCAACCTACACCACCTTCTCTTTTGCCACTCTCCATAATGTAGGTCTCATGGGGTGAATGATCTGACTTGGTAGATAAATTCAACATCTGGCATGAAAACAGAAACTTTCAAAAAACCAAACAAATCATCACCTAACCGTGTTTCTCTGGCATGCTTAGAACTTGGAAGTGAAACCAGGATATCTAATAATAGACATAGATACTAAAGTGAGAACTGTTGGCAACACCAATATGAAAAGACATTTGAAAAGGTCTGAAACTGCAACTTTAATACAATGTTTGGATACCCCACCCCCTAATTCTTTCCTCAAGGGTGTTTTACAGCAGTGTGTGAGTTACCCCTTCAAATCAGGCTCATGTACCTGCAAAGGTGCTTCCTTTATTCTCTCTCTCTCTCTCTCTTTTTTTTTTTTTGAGACATGATCTCACTTTGCTGCCCAGGTTGGAGTACAATGGTTCAATCATAGCTCACTGCAGCCTTGAACACCTGGGCTCAAGCAACCTTCTTGCCTCAGTTTCCCAAATAGCTGGGACTACAGGCATGTGTCACTACACTCAGCTAATTTTTTTTTTTTTTTTTTTTTTTTAAAGAGATGGGGCCTTGTTATGTTGCCTAGGCTGGTCTCAAACTCCTGAGCTCAAGCAATCCTCTTGCCTCCACCTCCCAAAGTGCTGGGATCACAGGCATGCACCACCACCCCGGCCTTCCTCCTTTTAGTCTCTAAGTGCCATCAGCAGAGGGCACACATGCACACACTATTGGGAGCATGGCTCCTCACATAACATACAGGGTGTTCACCAAGACGGCGCCAGCCTTCCGAAGTGCTCATAAGCAGGAAGAGCTCAATTCAAGCCTGTGAAATGGATTCATTACAACAGGAAGACATCGAGTCCATCAACTCACAGTGAAGGCAGGACAGCTCGGGGTTGTGTTCAGATAATTACTCCTTTAAAAACTCTCACAGGCTTCTCACTGACCACAGTGTAAACTCTAAAGTCTACAACCTTTAATATGATTGACAGAGCTCTTGATTGTCTGACTCCAAATCAGTTTCTGTTTTGTTTTAAATCTCTTCCTTTAACTTACTCTTAAACATCTCAAATGTGCCAAGTTCTCTATTCCTTTTGAGCCTCTCTTAGGTGCCTTTCCTTCTCCCCTACACCCTGAGCCCAACTTTACCCCTTCATTTCTCAGCTTAGACAGTAATTTCCTAAGGAAGGAAGACTTTCTTTACCCTCCAAATGACATAGTCTTCCTTGTTTTGTGCTCCTACAGGTCTCTGTGCTTCTCTGTCATAAAACTGCCTCATTTGTTTAATGTTGTTTCTCTTACTGAACCATTAAGTTCCCTGAGAGCAGGGACTACACATTTTTGTTCACCTCTGTATAAACAAATGTCATTCAAATTCTATTAAAGTGGAGCTTCTTCCTTTAAAAGTCAAATAAGGGCCAGGCATGGTGGCTCGCGCCTGTAATCCTAGCACTTTGGAAGGCCAAGGCGGGTGGATCACCTGAGGTCGGGAGTTAGAGACCAGCCTGGCCAACATGATGAAACCCTGTCTCTACTAAAAATACAAAAAACAAACAAACAAAAAAATTAGCTGGGCATGGTGTTGGGTGCCTGTAATCCCAGCTACTCAGGAGGCTGAGGCAGGAGAATCACTTGAACCTGGGAGGTGGAAGTTGCAGTGAGTCGAGTTTGCCCCACTGCACTCCAACCTGGGCAACAGAGCAAGACTCTGTCTCAAAAGAAAAAAAAAAAAGGTCAAATAAGAACCAACAAGGTAATTTCCAGATACCTGTTCATTAACAATGACTATATGCTTTTCAAAACAGAACTTCTATCATTCATTGTCCATCTTTTAAAAGCAAAGACACTAAAAGCAAAACCAAACATCATTTCCACACCTGGGGGATGGGGTTTCCGTCTAGACTTTTGTATGGAAAGAATTAGAAGATTTCTCCTTCCTTACCACATCTTGACTTGGATTTTGTTTGCTTTAAGGTTTTAGGATTCCAGCATGCCACCAGCATGATTTCTACCAGAGAAGTTAAAAATTGTATTTTTCATCACCAAGTATCCTATCATCAATCTGAGTCACACAACAAACTAGTGGAGTCACTTCTTCTGGCATAAAATATGAAATGTGCCATAGGAACTTGGTAATATCTCCATTCACAAAACCACTGGAGCCAGGAGTTCTGACCCTAGTCATGAATTGTCTAGTTTGGCTGCTCAGAGTCATGTGTCAGCCTTCTCCCTGATCATGAACTTGGAGGTTGGCCAGCCAAGCAATACTCCCAAGATTTCCAGGCATGAACAGGAAGAAAATTGTATTTTACATTCCATTTCGTTCAACTCATGTTGTAATTCTGGGAAGCCCGGGTGCCTGCTTTAAATGTTCTACAGATAAACATGAAGAAATGACATGCATGCATATCATTATCATGATTGTACTCAATATGACATCAAGACTAGAGCAGGCTTGCATGGATGAATTACTATCCCCCTGTAGGGAGCAGAAATCAATCCTATGAGGGTAGGATATGGAGAACAGATCAGTATCAGCATGGAGGGAAGTACTGGGGAGATTGATACTGGGTTGCTGAGATGCCACTGGCAAGCCTTAGGATGCTGACTTGTTTAAGGCAACCTTGGTCCTGGTGGGGAAGCCTGATGGACAACAGCCGGTGGGGGAATCAGGAGAAAGCATTAAAATGTCTTTATATTAGACAATTGTTTATGTGCTGGAAATAAAGTTGGAGGTAATATGGTGAGGGGTTCGATTAACAGACAGAGCCAGAGAAACCTGAACATACTCATGCTATGGTCTGAATGTTTGTGCCCGCCCCCCACCTTATTCATTTGTTGAAACTTTATCACCAATTTGATGGCATATATTAAGAAAGTCACTGCACTCTTCCTCTTCTTCCTCTCTTTCCTTTCCTTCCCAAACAATTCAGTCCAAAAGTCACTAGGCCAGGCTGAATAAGATGGTACCTGCTGTAGTGTTGGAGCCCAGGGAGGGTAAGGAGGGTGCTGGTGAAGGGGGGGTGGCAGTGGCCACCCAGAAATGATATTGGAGCCCAAGTTTGGTGAGGAAAACAGGAGACTGGTTATACTGGAGTGAGGGGGAAGGAGGGCTAGTTAAATAATAAACATATTACAGATAATAAAAACTAAGTTTTTATTAAAAACAAAACCTTGTTGTCAAGAAGGTGGTTACAAATATGGAAAGGGAGAAAGTATGAATGAGCCTTTTATTATATAAGAATTAAAAAGCAATGGGGCAAACTCATGGTTTTCAA
Organism: Mandrillus leucophaeus; assembly: GCF_000951045.1. Classification (NCBI taxonomy): domain Eukaryota; kingdom Metazoa; phylum Chordata; class Mammalia; order Primates; family Cercopithecidae; genus Mandrillus; species Mandrillus leucophaeus. The sequence goes on along the minus strand of NW_012108252.1, from coordinate 5,758,999 downwards.
GAGAGATGTGTATAATTTCTAATTCTGTCCACTGAGAGTGCTCGGGGCCAGCGACAATGCAATAACAATGAGCACAGCTCGCACTCAGATCTTTGTTTGTAAATACCATTCTCCATCATCAGAAACTAGTGCTCTTTGGAGAGACGACTGATTTCAGGGTTGGGAAAGTATAAGATGAAACTGGAATATCTTGCGATGCCAGAAATTGAGGAAGCATTCAAAGGATAACGGGGACATCTCCAAAGGACATATAAGTTAGCCAAAAGGGGCTCCTGTGAGCAGTAACTGAACAAGTTAAGGATAAAAATAATAAAAGAAATGAATTATAATCCATTGAATATCACAGGAATCCATGAGATCATACCAACATAAATAAATGAAGTTTGATAAGAAGTGGGGTGAAAATTGCATAATACCAAAGTATTGCCCTACAAAATATATACGAATTACAAAAGAAAAAAGTAACTACTGTGCAGAAGCCTGGCAGACACTCCATCAATGGAGTGATCATAATCAATATTAAGTGATCAGAGTTGACACCTGTCCCCATAATGGGACAAACTAATACCACATGCTACCTGTTTGGATACAGTAGCATGAGAACACAGCATCAACTTAGTGGGATTCCTACCAAAGAGGCACAACCTGAAAATAATCATATGAAAGCATCAGAGACCCACATTAGGGAGCAGTCTACAAAATTGGGGGTGATGGGGTATCATATTGGCAATTTACTCTCAAATGATTCAAAATAGAAAGACATTTGTACTGTACTTGGGAACTTTTCTTTAGGTTGGAGATTCTTTCAAAATTTAAAAAGTTAATGAGAAGAGTGACCTTGTGTTATTGTAGATTTGATGGAAGCCAAGTGTCAAGATAAGATTAAGATCTGGATGGACCAAGATAAGTGTCAACAATTATACTTTAGGGTAATGATTCTGAAATTTTCTCCAGTGAAGCATCAGTTTCTCCCCACCAGTCCATTATGAAGCAATAGTTTTGTAAAATGCAAAAATCCCACGCTTGGATTTCAGGACAATATCGTATTGCAATAAGAGTTTTCAAATGCTTACTCTCAATGTCTGAACTTAGAATGAACCAGTAGCAAATGATTTCTGGACTAGCTTGGACCACGCTTTGAGCAGTGTTTTCTACAGTTGAAGATGCGTGGATCCCTGATTGCCATCAAATCCACAGTTGAAGATGCGTGGATCCCTGATTGCCATCAAATCCACATGGAAAATCAAAACAACTGGTCACACTGTTATCCAAATGGTAGCAATAATAATTAGCACCCTAATTAACATCAACCATCTACACAAAGTATTCAAAAAAGGGACTGCCCAGGCAATATGAAGGGATTAAACACTTGCCTTTGTGAAGAGTCATTCAACTTCTCGAAAGGGGTCACATGATAAGAAAAGATGTGCCCACCCCTGATTCCAAAGTAGTTGCTTTGTGGTGACTTCAGAAGAAAAACCCAGTTACACAGAAGATGAACAAAAATATTTTGCATGGACCAGTCTGCAATGCCAAGCCATGACTATCATTGCTGGGAAGGGAACCAGCATTCAGAAGGGGTTAGTAGAGGACAGCTCCCAAATCAGATGGGTTTGACTTAACTACAGATACTGAGGGTCAAGCTACTGATTCCAACATAGTCCACACACGGGCCCACTCTGGTTCTATGCCACAAACAGCCTCTCCTTCATACAAGGGCAGGCTTTCAAGTAAAAGAGAACAATTCTTTATAACAAACCAAGTCCAAAGCAGAACAACAAAAAAGGAGCGATTGCATCCTCTGGAAAGTGGCAAACTCCATCCAAGCTCAGGGTTCTTCTAGAGGACACTCTGACACTTTTGTGGCATGTTCCTGTATGCTGGAATTCTCATGCTAGTGTCCCCCCAACACTTATTCCAGACACACACAGAGGAGGCTCCACATAGAAACCCATGAGCTGGAATCAACAACAACAGACTGCTGTGGCATGTCTCTCATGTGAGGCACCTCACTTACCTGGGGCAGTTTTATAGCATGTTCTGGAGGGCAGCGATGGGGCGTTCTTTGTCCTGGGGCTCTGTGTACTCTGCAAGACTTGTCTCTGCCTCTTCAGCTCCTCTTCCCTTTCCTGAGCTGCTCGGATCTCTTCCTCGATCATGGACAAAGTCCGCTGTTTCCTGGACCTCAGCTTGAAGGGTCCAACCATCACGTCGGATTCTTGAGTGGCCAGGAGGGAGGCTGTGCTTCTCAGCTCAGCTGCCTCCGAGTACTTGCTGAAATAGCTTCCTTCGGGCCTGGTCTCCTCCATGTTAATCGGGCCACTGGGTTGCACAGCTGGCAGTGGCTGGGGGGGCCCCCTTTCCCTGAGTGCCCTGTCTTCAGCAGGCAGAATCTTTGGTAATACATCCCTTTTCTCTTGAACAGGAGAAGACACCTGAGGTGGCTCAAACATGCTCTGAGGCTTTTCTGAGCCGAAAGCCCCAGCTTCAGCTTCCTCTACAGTTGCTTCAGGTCCCTGTTGCTCTGCTCCATCCCTGCTGGTTTTAGACACAGCTTTATCCACCTGCTCGGCTATGGCTTGTTGAATGGCATTCTGCACCAGGAGGCCAGCCTGATACTCCAAGGGATCATCAACCGACGGAGAGTCCCCCAGCGTGGAGGAAGGGGAATAGAAACCATGATCGCTAAATGACTTGGAGACGCCTTCTCCTCGGCCCTCTGAGGGGTTGTCAGTTTGTGGCGTCTGCGGCAGAGAAAAATCAGCCAGTGAATTTTCCTGGAGGGCATTGGTTGTCTCATTGGAGGCCCCACTGTCACTGATGTTGTCCATGCTGAAATCATTGGATAGGGTCTCCAGGACTGTGGTATCCTGAGACCTCACCGACAATTCATCAAGACCAGAGTCAAGCTCCTCTTGGGTCAAGGAGACATTGACAGATTTTGAGAACTGATCCAAAATCCCATGGTCATCATCCTTGACCACGGTGAGGACGGCCCGGGCGCTCGTAAATTCTCCATCCTCTGCCCACAGTTTAGATAAGGGCCCACGTTTAGAAGGCTCGCTGTAGGGCCCTTCCTTCCCCTGAGGGGCTGTGTTGCCCTGGCTTCCTGCTGCCGATGGGGTCTCCAGGGCACCGGGGGATTTCTGTCCCTTGGTGGCTGAGGCACCACTGTCTTCTGGAGGTCCCCCGACAGAAGGTGGTCTCGGATTAGTCAGTGGCTTGTCTGAGTTGACTGATCCCAGAGGCCTGTAGAAAGGCTTGATGGAGAACAGCCTGGGTGTACTCTGGCCCTTGGCCACTGCTTGCCTGGAATTCTCCATCAGCTGAAATTGTTTGCGAGCAGCAGAGAAATCTATCTGCTCTGTGACAATGTCCTCCTTTGCTTTGTCAATCATGCTTGCGTATTCATGAGAAGAGGCAGGGGCTGTGCAGAGCTGCGATGGGGGCTGCTGCTGCTGCTGCTGCTGCTGCTGCTGCTGCTGCTGCTGCTGCTGTAACTGTTGCTGCAGCAGCAACTGTTCCTGCTGTGCCCTTTTCTCCTTGCGCTCCTTGTACTTTTTGTGCGACTCCAAATGTTCCTCGTCCAGCTGCTCCTCGATGGTTTTTTCCTGCGGGGGATTCCACCATTTTGCTGCAATGCCAGGATTCTTCTTGACGGCCTGGCTGCGGATGAGCTCCCTCCTCTCCTTTTCCAGCTCCAGCATCTCTTCCGAAGGCCTCACTTTTCTAACGCAGTATTGTTCTTTCTCACGCTCGTCATCCTCAAAGAGCTTGGAGGGCTTCTTGTCCTCATGGAAGGCACGCAGCTCAAACTTGGCCTCCTTCTTCAGTGTGGTGAGAGTGAACTCTCCGTCTCGGGAAGAACACCATGAGCTGGTTGAGGAGCTGGGGCTGACAGGGGCCTGCAGGCTGTCCCCCAGCGCATCTCTAGGCTGGCTGGGGGAATGGCCATTTGTTCTTTCTGCCTCTGCCATGGGGTCAGGGCTGCTATTACTGAGCTCGATGTGAGGCGGTGCCTGCTGGCTAGCTGTTCTCTCAGTGGGTTCTGGTTGGGCCGTCTCGTGGACAGCGGGGCTTAGGCCGCCCACCAGGACCACTGCACCAGGCTCTGGGGAGGATGTTCCATTGAATGTTCCGTCCACAGCAGAATCACAGCAGTTGGCCTCCAGCACCTCATCTAGATAGCGGATCTCTCTGGCAACATCGTTATCCAGGGATTCGTGGTGATCCGTGAGGAGGCCATTATGTGGGGGTGAATAGAAAGGGGAAGGGTGGTCCATGGGATGTGGGGTAGAGGTGATTCCAGGAACACTTTTACATTCTGCAACAGACACCTCAATTTCCATGTTCTTGTGATCTGGAGAAAGAGAGCTGGTAACAGGCTCCAGGAGGGTGGCACTATAGTCGTCTCCCTCGCTTTTTAGCCGGATATCATCCTCAGAAAGCTGGGGAGGCTTCTGGAATAAAGAGAAAACAGAAGTCGGGGTTAAATACTGCATCTCTTATGGATGTGAATGCTGACAAACTGACTCATAACTAAGAGGAAGGAAAATGGAAACCACAGTGACAAATTCTTTTGAATAGAAATTTCCTAATAATCCCTTAAATGTTCATTTTCTTGTAGTAACGGGTGCCAAACCCTCTCTATTTTACAGATTCCATTTTGTTTACATGCTAGTGCCATTTTTAAATTTTATCTACTAAGGTGTAAGGGATTACATCATTATTGTACCAGAGTCTTCCCAAGTATTTTGTAGCAAATGATTGCAGGCTATGCAATAGGACTATTAATAGGATTGAAAAAAGAAGGTCCTTTTGTATGAACAGATCTTTAAAACATATGACTCTCTGCCATTAATGCAGTTATTCTGGAGACAAGAAACTTTTTGGAAAATCTTTCCAGAATAAAATACTGGAAAACAGTAGATCCCTTTAATGGCAGCACATAGGCTACAGTGCCTTACTGCCACGGCTGTTACTGACCATGTGCCTTATAAACACCATCACCAAAGCCACTGACTGCACAGCTGTTTTCTGGGATGGCATCAAAATAATACTCTTTAGTTAAGAAGTCAGCATTGCTTTGAAAAGCTAATGGCCAATGGTACCTCTCCTCCAGTTTCTTAACTGCTTTATATGTGATATCTTCAGTTTGTGATTCAATAAGAAAACTCTATCTTCTTAATGTTTTAAAATCCATCATATATATATACACATACATATACACACACACATACACACACACACACACACACACACACACACACATATACACATATTATTTTTTAAGATGGGGTCTTGCTCTGTGGCCCAGGCTGGAGTGCAGTAGTGCCATCTTGGCTCACTGCAACCTCCACCTCCCAGGACTACAGGTGTGTGCCATCACCCCTGGCTGATTTTTTTTTTTTTTTTTTTTTTTTTTTGTAGAGACAGAGTTTCTCCATGTCACCCAGGCTGGTCTTGAACTCCTGTATTCAAGCAATCTGCCCGCCTCAGCCTCCCGAAGTGCTGGGATTACAGACATGAGCCACCATGCCCAACTTATCTATCCTATTTTTCTACCAGTTATCTAGCCTATGTAATTTTGTTATTTGGCATTAGAAACATTAATTTTCAAATTATAAGATGATTTTCTTTTTCATATCAAAGGACTCTGGCTTATCTCAAAGAATTCCAGTAAAGTATAAATTTAATTAGAGTTACCCTCAAGGACTTTACTAACACCTAGGTCGGCTTTGTCTCCCTATCTCAAGTTTATAATGTGCCTTGTATTATTGACATAGGACAATGCAAAATTGCAAGAGGGTGTAATCTTCATTTATCTAAGATTTCAACAATTTTAAATGCTTAGAATATTAAAGCACCACCTTGGGATGATTCTCAGGAAATTAATTTCAAAATCCTTCCCCAAAAAGTAGATAATTATGGATTTGTTTTTAAGACCTAAGAAAACACAGGAGTTCACCGTAAGTGCTCTACATTGCTGTCAAAATGTTGAAAAACTCTCCAGGTTATCCATGAACTGGGGGGTTTCCTTCAATCTTCATTTCCCACGTTTCCTTTCAGACTTAAATTATTCAAGTAATGTATAGGTCTTCTCCATTAACAGGCACGAATAATGAGTATTCCTCTTTTGTCAACATCTTCTGTTCTCTGATTTTCTTCCAGTCTAGGTCTGGTCTTTGTTAAACAGTGATACTTAACACAATATTTATAATTGCTAACATCTTTATTTTTTATTTTTGACCATCATTAAATAGTAGTTTTTGCTGCTACCTTCCTTTTTTTTTTTTTTTTTTTAAAAGAGACAGGCTCTTGTTCTGTTGCCCAGGTTGAAGCACAGTGATGTGATCATAGTTCACTGCAACCTTCAACTCCTGAGCTCATGGGATCCCCCTGCCTCAGTTTCCCTTAGGACTACAGGTGGGTGTCACCATGCCTGGCTAATTTTTAAAATTTTTTGTAGAGATAGAGTCTTGCTATGTTGCCCAGGCTAGTCTCAAACTCCTGGACTCAAGTAGTCCAGCCTTGGCCTCCCCAAAGTGCTGGGATTACAAGCGTGAGCCATCCTGCAGGGCCAGCCCTTTTAAAACTGTTAACTAAACTTTTTGTTGGATAAGGCATTGTTGGTAACTTCTACTCATATATCATTAAGAATTACACAAAATCTGAATGCTGAAACTTACTGGCGGCCATTCAATTCCAAGTAAACCTAGGCCAAAATTAGCCCACTCCATGGAAAATTATTATTGGAATAAGAAGACAAAGAGAGATTCATGGTACTGCTAAGATGAGTCAGATTACCTATGGCACCCTTACCCCTGGCTTCTTTTGGCTAATGACTCACTGCTGATATTCTGCATGGGAACAACAGAGCTCTCCTTCTATCCTTTTTGGCTTTGGGGTCGAGGTGGGCGGAGGGGAGTGGGAAAACAGTAGGAAGCCGGTAGGACTGAAATATGGTTAGAAAACACTGCTCTCCTGAAACACAAGATGCTTTAGAATACTTGAGGAGAGGAAGAAGGGCAACGTAATAGTAAAGGAAACTAAAAGGCAAATAATTAGTTCTATAGTTTAATGAATTAATCCATTCATTAAACATGACGGGAACTTATTCTGCAGGGTCACAATGAAATTAGCAGCAACGATAAGCTCCAGAAGACAATACCCTTTCTTAAAAAAAAAAAAAAAAAAAAAAACGAGTTCCCTGTACTTCCAAGAAAGCCCTAAGTCTATTGCTGACGAGTTGATGGGTGCAGCACAGCAACATGGCACAAGTATACATATGTAACAAACCTGCACGTTATGCACATGTACCCGAGAACTTAAAGTATAATAATAATAATAATAATAAAACAAAATATTAAAATTATATGTTCATAAAACAAAAACAAAAAAAAAAGAGTTTTCTTAGTCTGAATCAGGCAAATGAAGAACTTGCCTCTCTTTGTCTCTTGTTGCTAATCAGAGGAAGGAGTGATGTGGCTTATCTCCAAAGCCATTTCCCAAGAAGCCTTTCCGCTCCTCACATCAGCATTGTCCCTTTCTCTTGAATGTTTCACACATCAAGTGCTCGATGATGAATGAGCAGATGCCTTTCCATGTTTTCTTTTTAGGACTCAACAATTGAACAGCTCTTTCTAAGGCACTCTTTTTAAACTACAAATAGTTGTTTTGGTACCAAATTTTTAAAATCTAAGACGAGAATTTGACAATATACTTTTGCAGTTGTCTGAAAAAAATACATAAAACTGCCATTATCTTTGAATCAGAAATTAATTTACAAGTAGTTATGTCTTCTGTGATCGGTCAAACAGATTTTAAAATATGCTAGTTAGTTGGCAGAGTGCAGTAGCTCATGTCTGAAATCCCAGCACTTTGGGAGGCTAAGGTGGGTGGATCACTTGAGGTCAGGAGTTTGAGACCAGCTTGATCAACATGGTGAAACCCCCTCTCCACTAAAAATACAAAAGTTAGCCGGGCATGGTGGTGTACACCTGTAATCCCAGCTACTTGGCTTGAGAATCGCTTGAACCTGGAAAGCGGAGGTTGCAGTGAGCCAAGATAGTGCCACTGCATTCCAGTCTGGGCGAGGAAGTGAGACTCTGTCTCAAAAAAGGTTGGGTGCGGTGGCTCACGCCTATAATCCCAACATTTTGGGAGGCCAATGTGAGCGGATCACTTGAGGTCAGGAGTTTGAGAACAGCCTGACCAACGTGGTGAAACCTCGTCTCCACTAAAAATACAAAAGTTGACCAGGCATGGTGGTGTACACCTGTAATCCCAGCTATTTGGCAAGAGAATCACTTGAACCCAGAGAGCGGAGGTTGGAGCATTCCAGCCTGGGTGAGGAAGTGAGGCTCGGTCTCAAAAAGGAAAAAAAAAAAAAGAAGAAGCTGCCCACGCGGTGGCTTACCCCTGTAATCCCAAAACTTTGGGAGGCTAAGGCAGGCAGATTACCTGAGGTGAGGTCAGGAGTTTGAGACCAGCCTGGCCAACACAGTGAAACCCCGTCTCTACTAAAAATACAAAAAATTAGCCAGGCGTGGTGGCAAGTGCCCCTGTAATCCCAGCTACTTGAGAGGCTGAGGCAGGAGAATCGCTTGAACCTAGGAGGAGGAGGTTACAGTGAGCCAAGATCACGCCACTGCACTCCAGCCTGGTCAATAAGAGTGAAACTCCATCACACACACACACGCACACACACACACACAAAAGGCCAGTTACTTGTTAAAAGTCAAAGTTAGTGGGGGTTCCAGGGTAATTTGAGATGAATCCTTTCCAATACATTTTTTTAAACCTCTAGACACTGGCGGGTGTAAACAGGAAAGAGGCCCTCCTTCTTGTGAGCTATATGGCATCCAGTTCCCCTTTCCCATAAATTCAGAAAATTCTTCCTGACACTAAATTCCATCTACTCAGGGAGCAGCAGGTTTAACCTCTAATTGGTATGGAAGTATTTAAAGAGATAAACAACTCTGAATTACTGATTCACAATCATGCACCAGAGGTCTTGAGGTTTTGTAAAGTTAGACAACAATGATAACAAAAGAGCGAATTCCTGAGTTCCACTGTAAGCAGTAAGAATTTGCCTTCATGCATGATGGCCTGATGGAATCAAAGCCACTGGCAACTAAACCAGGTAAATAAAAATGGGCTGGAAATCTAACCTATCCGGATTGGGCAGGAATCTGGGCTTGGTATCGTCAGATGATGTCTTGTTTAAACCAACAAATGCTTATTGCTCTCTTTGAAGATAAGAAGGTCCAGAATTTTCTCCATGCTTCAGATTAGGTGAATGTGATTCCAGATTTAGATAAGATGCACATTCATTCAATCAACAGGAAAGTCCTTTTTGAAATGAACTATTTCCCAATGCAAAAAAACAGAAGGATATGAAAGAATTATCAAACTGGGTTTTCTAAGGTCAGAGAAAAACTAGGGTGCAAAGGGGCTGTGAGAGCTTTTTAGATGGGCCCAGCTCACCCTACAGGTAGAGCTCTAACACCACGACACAGAAACCTGCCTTTCCCACTAAATTCCTAGACTAGTTAACAGCTGGTTAGGACGTCTACCATTTACTTTCAAATACTTGGTCAGGGGCAATTTAATACAGCTGTGTGCTTCTGAAATCAGTTTAAATTACATTCCAGGGTCTGACAACCACCCTAACTGGGAACATAAACTCAAGAAATGGTCACCTAGGATCTAATGAGAGATACCACACCCCACAGGTGGCTTCCTCCAGTACTTAGCTCTCTTGAACTCCGGAGAACCCCTGAAGCTTTGCTAATTGGCATAATTAAGGTGAGAAATAGGTTTTCATTAGTGAAATTAGTGGCCTGTCAATTAGCATAATGAATGTTAGAAACCCGTGAAATTGGTGATGTTCACATTTGTGGATTAGAGATCTTCCTCACCCTTTCATGAAGGGGATATGCCAATAGAGTGAGCCCTTTGGTTTATACACCCTTAGGGATGGTGTTTGAGGTTTGAGAACTAACTATTCTTGTTTCTAGCCTTTGGTTCAGGGGACTTTGGTTGCTCAACACCCACTAAAATGGTAACAGAATCCTGTCTTCATAAAGTTCCCACATCTGTCTTCAGGCAAGGTGGGGGGGTAGCATCTAGAAACTTAGGGACCTGAGAGTTCTTCATACCATTTTTTACAAATGTTTATTTAACACAAGTCTGTATGAGTGCCAGAATTTGGTCCAAGAGACCTGTGTTTAATATAACCTGGTAGCCAGGCTGCTACTAAAGTCACCTTTATCTACCAAAAAGTGTTTAATAGTTTTGCAAAGCGAATTAACATGGCTTAATTTACAACACAGGTGCCTATGTCTCCACCTAAATAATGCAGAAAATGTGGTAATTCAGAGTTTGGTGTCCAAAGACCAGAGTCTGGGGTCATTTCTTGGCTCTACGTATAAAAGTCCTACCAGACTTTTTGTACTATAATTACGGAATTCTGCTGAGAATAGAACTCCTTCGTAAGCAGGACTAATAATATCTCCCAAATCTGTTTTGAGAATTAAGTTAGAAAATGTACTTAAAAGTACTATGTAAACTGTAAAACGGTTAATGCAAATGTTCACTATTATTAAGCCATTTTACACTGAGGTTTAAATGACTGATATTATATTCTTTCTGGCAGCAGACTGAATTTCTTTTGGGAAAAGAGCAGGAGATTTTTAGAAGAAAAGAAATCAACAAGAAAAGATTAAAGAAAAAAGGCCCAGGAAAGACTCAAAGTCAGAACCTATGGCAGCTCTAATCTCCCTAATCTTTCCCTAACCCCAGATCCTTACATGTGAATTTTAGTTGAAGCTGAACACAACTAGGAAGATACAGTTGTGCTGCAATAGAGAGAATAATTTCACAAAATGTCCTTAAAAGTTAAGCCCTGAAATGCAGTAAGTAGAATAAGTAGTTAAGAACCACCAGACCTGGGGCTCCAGTCACATGAGAAGCAGAGGAGGGGTCACACACTGGATAAAACAGAACCTGGTCCATCTCCATTACTCAGCTAGCCAAGTAAACGTACGAGTGAATGAGACAGCCCTGACAAGCCTGTCCCGTGGGCATCTGTAAGCGTGGCATCCCCATTTTCTAGTTGACACATGTCTAATAGCTTATCATTTCATAGTACATGCACATACATATGTCAGCTGATGCTTGAAACATGGCCCTCTGTTAAGTGGGAAAGGCACGAATTTTATTTCAGTCTTAAAACTTCAGAATAACAGGTATAGAGAAATAAAGGAACATTTCTCAAGATCATCTGGCTAGTAAGTCCCCTAGCCAGGATTTGAAGGTGGGTTCTTCTCATTCTATCCTGATATATCAAAATGCATTCTCAATAATAGGAGGCTTTTGAAATGACATGGGAAATGGTAAGAAGAGTGGATGGATCAAAAGAGAGTTAGCTTGGCTTTTTGGTTGATCTTTTACTTGCTTGAATCTCTACAGATGATGTGAGACTCACAATTTAGCTTTAAAAGTCAATGATCTCTTTGCCTTCTTTATTTAGTCTTGGTCAGAGACAGATGAACTCCGTCGAGACTTAACTCTCTGGAGACATATCTGCTGCTCTATGTGTCAGCTAGAAATGTGACTTCTTGGGCCAGGTGCGGTAGCTCAGGCCTGTAATCCCAGCACTTTGGGAGGGTGAGGCGAGTGGATCATGAGGTCAGGATATCAAGACCATCCCGGCTAACATGGTGAAACCCCGTCTCTACTAAAAATAGGAAAAACTTAGCCGGGCGTGGTGGTGGGCGCCTGTAGTCCCAGCTACTCAGGAGGCTGAGCCAGGAGAATGGCATGAACCTGGGAGGCGGAGCTTGCAGTGAGCCAAGATCGCGCCACTGCACTCCAGCCTGGGCGACAGAGCGAGACTCCATTTCAAAAAAAAAAAAAAAGAAAGAAATGTGACTTCTTGCACAGTCTGGGAGTTTCATCCTCTGGGCTGGGCTCTGAAGGGGTTCTGTTTCCTCTGGCCACTTGCCAGAGGTAAAATATTAAGATCCCATGTCCATGTCATTGTGATGGACACTGTGAGAAAAGGCTGCAACTCCTCACCAACACCACAAGTGAGATTCTAGAAGCCTGTTTACATTTGCACAGAAAACACAACAGCAGGGCCCTGATCCCTGACCCACTGGGCATAGACACCCATGTGTTCTTTCTGCCCAGGGTACCTAGGCCTGCAGCTAGGCATGTCATGAACAGAGATAACTTTAAGGAAGTGCATTTTCCTTAGCAGGCCTGCCTGAGCCCAGGCAGAGAGCAGAAAGGTGTCCTTCACCACAAGGACAATGTTCACTGTGTTCACAGCCTCCGCCCTGCCCCACCATCCTCAGGCTGTTAAAGCTCGACAGTGTCCCTAACGCATCTCGACCTCCCAGGCTCCTAGCCTAAATGCACAGTGTGACCCAAATTACTCAAACACCAGGCTGTACAACCAGGTTTCTCTGCTCTGAATAACCCAGATTACTTCCTACTAAAGCCATGACATTTAAATTAGAAATGCTTTTCTCCAGATAATAGGTGACCCGATCCTTTAATCCAGTTATTTATAAGTTCCACCAAAAATACAAACTCACTCTTGGCCTAGGAACAGAGGCATGGCTATAAAACAAAAATTCTTCATAGCTGTGAAATCAGAGAGTATCTCTGTTTTCGCTTCTCATCCTGCCTCTCTTTTGTAAGTCACGTTTTCAGTACACAGGACGCAACGACAATCATGATGAAGAACTGGTTCCACGAGCTATGCGTGGCTGTCTTTAGAGAGGTTCTTCCTAAACTTTTAACTTTCTGGCTAAGTCAGGATGTCTCCAGCACTAAGGCAAATGCAGAAGGGGTAGGGTGGGGTGGGGACGGCG
>NW_012108252.1:5737730-5745969 GCF_000951045.1 Mandrillus leucophaeus | reverse complement strand
GTGGATGATGCCCAGAGACCTAAAAGATGACCACATCAGCTGAACCTCATCAGCTTTGGACAAACCAGGCAAAGCTACAGTCAGGAGGTCTGGGGGAGGCTAACTCCCCAAACCGAGGGAACCTGAGGCATAAGGAAGGGGAACAGAAGTTGAAGAGGTCAACACTACCTTGGCTCCATAAGCATCCCCTGGGACCCTGCACAGCTATATGCTCTCAGCCTGGGCCATGTGAGGTCCTCAGAGCTCCAAGGTGATCCCCAATCCCCAGCAAGAAGCTAACAGACTTGGAGGGAGTGAGTACCAGTTCCCATAAGAAGAACAAATAGCACCAGGGGAAGGAACGGCTGCAGCAATAGCTGGAAATAAACTTCCAACCCTCTTCAACGGCACAAATCGTGCCGGGCAAAAATAATTGAAGAAGGCGCGGTGTACCAAAGTTCCTAAGCAGGCTGGCTGCACCTCCTCTGGCCCTCTCTGCTGAAGATGGCAGGAAGGAGAAGAAGCTGGAACTCTGAGGGGGCCCACCCGTTCCACCCTTCCCTGAAGGCACAGACAGCAGGAAAGTCTGGGAACTGCTTGCTCCATGAGTTAGGCTTTGGGCTTCTAAGCTGAGCTTACAAGCGGGAAGTGGCGGAGAGGAGAGGCCCCGGGTGATAACTTGGGCCACATTCCAGTCCTGAGCAGGCTGTCCTCTTCCATGCCCCCGGCAGAGCTTCTTCCAGCCTGTAGAACTAGGGGCCTGTGTTGATTGTGGGAAACTGGGAACCAAGCCACTCCCTAAGGAGGCTAGAGCCTCCCCTCCTAGCTGATGGAAGACAGCCGGCCAGACTCCAGACCTCAAGCACTCCTGGGGCAAACGCAGGCTAAATTTGGACCCGGCAGGCTCGGGTCAATGCTGTGACCCTTAAAAGGGGCAGATACTAAAACCACTTCTTGGGTTTGCCTCCATGGATCTCCTGCCATGAAGCCATTACAGCTCAATGTGACTAGGGCAGTTCTAAAAAGAAAACTCAACGCTTTGGAGGCCAGGAGTCCTGTTCCTGCTCCTGCAGGCCCAGCCTTTTTTTCTGAAAGCTTCTACGGTATTGGTCAAAAGAGTAATTCGCCGTTCTGCTATTCTCTCTGTCTTATGCCTCAGGTACAGGTATGAAGACGGGATGAAAATACTTCTGGAACTCCCCACCTCTTCACTGGAAACAAGGCTTGCCTGTGTCTTGACCCACATTCCTGGTGAAGGAGGCCTGGTCAATTTCTCATAGAACGGAGTCTCCCTCAGCACCACAGCTTAGCCTATTAATAACATCCTCTTAGCCCTGCTGAAAAGTCAGTGGCTCCAATCACATCTGGAAAATGTTAAGGTGTTATTTGATGAATACATTTACAGCTTGGGCTTTCTGTGAAAGAAACTGAAGATGGTGTGTGTGGTGGGGGTCAGCAGTGGGGAGGGGAGGAAAGGAAGGAAGCTGCTGTTGCCTTTTCTGCAGCAGCGGATGAAAGGGTTGTTTCTTTCCGTTACTTGGAGACCCACTTCTTACAGGAGTGACTGGGAGGCTTCCGGGTTTCCCGTGAATGAGGAGAGATGTGAGTTTCATGTTTTCCTCAATGGGGAATACAGAGGGCCCTATCAAGGAGCCCTCGGATGCTCTTCTCACCAAAGGCCCTTTTCACTGTGAGATTATTTTGCAAGGTAGTCCCCACCCCAGAATAAACCAAGCTCAAGGCCACAGAGGGAACTCTGGCTCCTGCAAGCTGAGATTTCTAGGGTAACTGATTCTGGTAAAGACAAAAGCAAGCCTCCTTTTTTAATTCTTTATAAATTTGCTGTGTCCCTCTTGGTTTAAAAATAGTTCCAGATCTTGGGTTCATGCCTGGTGAGCAGGTCACGGCAGGGATCAAAAGCCAAGCACCACTGTCGACCCAGCAGAATCCACTATATTGAGGCCGAGTCCCAAGGAAAAACGGTGCCAGATGCATTTGTGGTTAACCCTCTGTCTACAGACGATTCTGTGCCTATAAACGAAGCTGGTGAGGGTCTCCTTCCATCCCCACGAGACCTCCAAGAGACAGGTACCACACATTCCCCCAAAAACCGTATTCCGCCAAGCCACCCTGTGAATGTGGTGAGTTCCACAGCATGGAAACAGAAGGCTAGCTGTAGACCATAGGACTGAGTCTCTTGAACAAATACTAGAGGATGGCTAGGAAACGAGGCACCAGAATCACCCAGTCACTTGGTTCTGTTCTGGAAAAGGGCACACAGATTCTCAGACACACTCACACCATCTTCAAAGCATGATCTGCCACAGACGACTCATATAGCTTTGCACTGTATGTGCAGGACTGAGTGTCCTCTTTTCCTCTTAGCACAAAAGCTGAGAGTTTTATAAGATTTGCAAAAAAAAAAAAAAGAGAGAGAGAGAGAGAGAGAGAAAGAGGAGAAGCAAGACACCAGTCTGAGCTCGGCTGCCCACTTTACAGCAAGAAAGGACTCTCCACAACACATGAGAGACTCAGAAAACCTCCTCCATAAAGACACTGGCCTCAAAAAAGACCCTGTCCTTTCAAATTAGAAAGAAAAGGACAAGAAGATAAGTCAGCAGACTTGGCTTACCCTGCCCAGAGCGTGCGCCTCAAACCTCCTCAGTGAGAACTGCCTTTTTCCAGACAGATTCCTGCGTGCGCCCTGGCTCAAGCTGGACAAATTCCTCCTGAGCCTCCTGACGGAAGACTGTGATGTCACCGTGGGCCCTCCCTCTGCTCCCTAAAAGGCCATTCACACAAAGAAGGACTTTAACCTCCTTCGGAGAAGCCTGGCCCCTCCCTGGCTGGCCGGAGCTGGAGGGCAGCGGCATTCCCAGCGAGAGCAGGCCCAGCCTGCTCCTGTCACACTCAGGGCTGAACAGAGAGGCAGGAGCTGGTGGCATTGATGTGAATCAGATACCTCTGTCTTCTCGGCAATTCAGAGGTGGGCCCTGGGACAAGCAGGGAATTGATATCCCAGGGGTATTGAGGCAGCAAAAAATCTGAAAGACCCTGGAGAAATCTCCAGTTAGACTTTTCAGGACAGCTTGTGGTGTGTGCTTGTGCGTGTGTACATGCATGTGGTATGTGCATGTGTGCGTGTGTGTGTGATAACAAATGCTCACCACAGAACATTTGGAAAAAAAAAATATTCATTCCCCTCCGCTCAGAAAAAAAAGTTAATATTTCATTTCATTCCACTGTCTTCTCAGAAATACATATTTAATATCATTGAGACCAGACAGTAAATGCAATTCTGTGCCAAGTTTTTTTTTACTCATATCATTTCAAAAGCACTTTTTACGTTATTTAACGGCCCTTGTAAGATGTATTTTAAGTGGCTACATTACAGCCCATGCCAAAGTGGACAGATGCATCTGAAGTCTGAAATGAGTGCTCTCATTTGAAGGAATGTCTGGAGTAAGTAGCTGCACCATCCCATGGCTAACAACAGTCCTCTGCCATCAAGAAAACAGATGCGCATTTGCCTTGGATAGAGACATCAGCATCACCTCAAAATAGGGTCCCCAGCACTACACTGAGTCTAACGGGGAGTTGGCGTGTTTATCGGTGCTCGCTGCCTGATAACACCGCTGGCTCAACTCTGCCTCCAGATTCTGTCCACCTCGTTCCCTGGAACTCTACGTTGACCTGGAAAATTTGGGGCATAACTTACAGGCAGAACTAGAAAGTCAGTCAGAATTCCAGATCAGTTCAGTACCATGAAGTACTCACTTTTTCAGTAAGATTTTAGAGGACAAAGAGAACTGAGATTTACAGTAAACTGGGGGAAAGATGACAAAGGCCACGCATGGTTCTGTGGGGCTAGCTCATTTGCAGTCAGTTTTGGAGCAGTTTGTCCTGGTGAGTAGCCGAAAGATGGAACAGGGTTCACCTGTGGTCTGCACACCAGCCAGTACAGCAGACCTCCTGGGACCCTCCCAAGCACACAAGTCAAGGAAGGGATAATCAGAGTAGATGGCACCCAGGCAGGCTCTTTTGAAAAGGAAGCTTAAAGTAGACTTCACAAATATTTACAGCATCTAAACAACATTTTCCATATGCTAAAAACATTCTCCAAATTTATTTAGAAATATTGGGGAATTCCTCAGTGACTGACTTGGTGGTATCAAGTCACCAGGGAGCTCCAAGGGAACTCTGAATTGATGCTGCCCTGTGGAATAATTGGAATGTTCTGTTGTGTAGCCAAAGGCACCTGAATATGCTACTTAGTCATCTAAAGTAAAATGAGGCGGGGAAATCACATGCCAATGGCATTGCTCCACTTGAGAAGGAAGAACCAGGGCAGGACTTTCCATTAAGAGGTGCCCTCAACCAGCGATGCAAAAGGGGTACCCGGGACCCACTCCATTACCGCACCTGCCCCTCCACATCCGTGGGAAGATTTGTTTAAAAAAAAGGTTTTAAATCTGCCCTGTCCACAAAAGACAACTGTATGTGCTCTTAAAGTACTATTTTCCAAGGAGTAGGTTTGCATATGACCTGGCATCTCAGAGACACCAGAGTCCACTACACACACCAACACACATATGCTCCACCCACACACAGGCACACCGTTGTGTGTTGACTTGAGTCATCTCCACAGATTCTTATGTTGAAGTTCTAACACCAAGGACCTCAGAATGTGACCTTATTTGGAGATCAGACTTTACAGAGGTAATCACGTTTAAGTGAAGTCACCAGGGTGGGCCCTAATCCAGTATGACTAGGATCTTTAGAACAAGAGGAAATGTAGACACAGAGATGTGCATAGAGGGAACACAACTATTTATAAGGCAAGGAGAGGGGCCTGGAACAGATCCTTCCCTCACAGCCCTCCGAAGGAACCAACTCTGCTGAGGATTTTGCATTTCTAGCCTGCCAACTGTGAGACTGTCGTTTAAGCCTCCCCCCACCAATTTGTGGCACCTTGTCATGGTAACCCTAGCAAACTAATCTATATACTCACACATGCACACCCATGCATTTGTATGTGTGCATGCACACAAAAACACACACATTCACACACTTCCCTGAGTCTTCCCTCAACCCCAAGCTGCAAAAATAGGGTTGAGGTTAGAAAAATACTCTGTGGCAAAGTCACAGTTAGGTACTCCAGAAAAGTGGATTATACTCAGAGGCAGAGGGAGACATGAACCACCAGCAAGCTAGCCTCAGCCTGCAAAAGCATAAACGGAGCCATCCTACACCTGATGACAGTGGAGTCTCTAGAGAGAAATGACCAGTGTGGAATCCAGCAGGTAACAGGAAGCTGCAGCTCACACCTCTACACCCTCTAAGCGCAGACCGTGAGCTTGGGGTGGGTTTTCTGAAAATAAATTTGCACTGCCGGTTTAATTCTCCTGGTGCCATAACCTGATCTCATTAGTCTCTGAGGGTGCCTTGCCCTAGGGGAAAAGAAGCCATTTTGAAACTTGGTCCTGGTTGATTGGGAAGTAAACTTCAATTTATGAGGGTCTAGCCACTGGGGTTTAAAGACAATTGATACCATTATGATCATCATTCAGTGAACATCTGTGGTGCGCCTACTGTGTGCCTTGTCTGTGCCACATACCCTTCCATAGCTTCTATTTAATCCTCCCATTAATGGCAAAGTGGGGATTACCATGCACTCTGCAGAGGGGCAGACCCCAGCCAATGGCAGCCACCTATTCCCTAGGGTCACTCTGCTGGTTAGGAACAGAGCTCTGGCTAGAAGCCATGAATCCCCAAAATGCAGCAGGGCTCATGGAAGCCACACCAGGCAGCTCAGGAAGGAGCAGACCCAAGCAGCATTTGGGCCAATGCAAATAAAAGAAAAAAATCTTGAGGCCAGGACCAGTGGCTCACACCTGTAATCCCAGCACCTTGGGAGGCTGAAGCGGGAGAATCAATCACTTGAGTCCAGGAGTTTGAGACCAACCCGGACAACGTAGTGAGACTTTGTCTCTACAAAATTTGAAAATTAGCCAGGCTCAGTGGCATGCACCTGTAGTCCAGCTACTCTGGAGGCTGAAGCAGGAGGAACTTGAGCCTGGGAGGTCAAGGCTGCAGTGAGCCATGATCAAAAAACAAAAAACCTTAAGACGTGTCTGTAATGTAAGGCAGCAAGAGACTACTTTGAAACTGTAGGCCAGCTGCTAGGAGTTTTGGGAAGGCCTCATTTCCCCTCTGAGTCTTAGTTTTCCGGTCTGTAAAATGAGATCCCAGCTACGTAAACCCTCACAATTCACTTCTCCTAATCTCTGTAAGTTCTGTGGTTTTAGCATAAACTTTGGGCAAAGGTGAACTCGTTCTGAGTGGGCAGAGTCTCAAGAAAGCCTGCGAGACGATAGAAGCAGCAGCTGCCTTGGAAACCAGGTGATACTTTTGCAGAGAGGGATTTTAAGAGTTCCCGGAAGGAGGCGCGGCTTATAGACAATCCCCTTGTCAGAACTTTGTCTCTTTAATGGAAGAATTTTATTCTGCTAAATGTAACTATCCCACTTGTGACAGTCACCAGTCACTAGTACCTTAGTGTCGGCTTATAGACAATCCCCTTGTCAGAACTTTGTCTCTTTAATAGAAGAATTTTATTCTGCTAAATGTAACTATCCCACTTGTGACAGTCACCAGTCACTAGTACCTTAGTGTGACATAAAGTTCCAAAAATAGGTTTGAAGAGGTCAGGAAGGAGTGAGCCCCGCAGGGTAGAGAGGCTGGCTTCAAACACAGTTAAGAGCCAGTCCATTGCCTGGAATTGCAAAGTAGCAGGTGCAGGGGGAAGGGTGGCACTGGGAAGGTTCCCCTCCCTGTTTCCTGGCGCTTAGGGAAGCTGGGGCAGCTTCTCAAGCTGCTCCAAGGCCCAATTCAAGGCACACAGAGAAGGAAGCCTGGGCCTCACAACTGCCCTTCCTCCTCACACGCCCAGTCTTGTCCTCTCCCTCCTTACCCTTCAGATAGGTTCCTCCTCCAAGCCCCGTCACCAAAAGACCCTACATCTCAGCATGCAGTCAGGTCTTTAAAACAATTTGCACTTACATGTGAATCGGATGGGAATACTTACAATTCAAGACAGGATTTTGTTTACCCAAAGGAATCCCTGAAGGAATCCCTGATTGGAGCAATATACAATTAGTTATCAATTATCCACCTATACAATTAGTTATCAGCATGTAATGAAAGAGGTACCCTCATCCAACTCCATAAACTTGGATGGGAATTTGGCAAAAAACACACAATGCTTTTGACCCAGTAGTTATACTTCCAAGAATTTATACTACAGACATAGAGGCATATGTAGAAAATGATCTATACACAAGGATCTCCAATGCCACAATGTTTGCAATAATAAAAGACTAGAAATAACCTAAATTAATAAGGATCTTGACTCACTGCAACCTCCGCCTCCTGGGTTCAAGCAAATCTCCTGCTTCAGACTTCCAAGTAGCTGGGACTACAGGCATACACCACCATGCCCAGCTAATTTTTGTATTTTTAGTAGAGATGGATTTTTCACCATGTTGGTCAGGATGGTCTCAATTTCTTGACCTCATGATTTGCCCACTTCGGCCTTTCAAAGTGCTGGGATTACAGGTGTGAGCCACTGCGCCTGGCCTGATGTTTTCATTAAGTGGAATATTATACAACTTTAAAAGAATAGAAGAACTCCCAGCTCTACAATAATTTATATATAGCAATCTTCAAAATCTACTGAGTAACAAGTGCTATGGAACATTTTATAAAGAACATGTTACCTTTGATGTTAACAAACATGAATATGAATAATCTTATATGTATATATGTAGGTACGTGTGTATATATATTTGCATATTCATAAGCCATCCCTGGAAGGACACATAAGAAACTGATCACAAAGATTTTCTCTGGAATGGGGAAGGGTGTCACTGGACATCAGGTGTAGGTAAGCTTCTATTCACTGTGTTCTTTTCTACACCTTTTCAATGTTAGAATATATGCATATATTAACTTCTGGAAAAAGGAATTAAGCACTTAAAAATAGAGACAGAAAGGTGGGAAAGCACTAAAAGGAAATATGGTGCGCCAATGGGTGATTAGGCACCTGGAGGAGATAAATTCACTCTCTAAAAGTCAAGAAGGCCGGGCGCAGTGGCTCATGCCTGTAATCCCAGCACATTGGGAGGCCGAGGCGGGCAGATCACTTAAGGCCAGGAGTTCGAGACCAGCCTGGCCAATGTCGCGAAATCCTGTCTCTACT
>NW_012108252.1:5690161-5737245 GCF_000951045.1 Mandrillus leucophaeus | reverse complement strand
ACACACACACACACACACACACACACAACCACATATATATGTATACACACACACATATATGTACTTTATTCTATATATATAGTTTGCCCTCTCTCTGTAGTTAATATATATATGTGTGTGCGTGTGTGTGTGCGTGTATATATGTGTGTGTATATATATGCATATATATATAGATAGATAGATAGATAGATAGATAGATAGATATGGAGGGAGAGAGAGAGAGAGTTTATCTGTGGCTGCTGTGGTTTCAATGTGTCTCCCAAAATTCCTGTGTTGGAAACTTAACAGTGTTGACAGGTGGGACCTTAAAGAGAGGATAAGGTCATGAGGGCTCTGACTTCACGAATGGTCAACCAGGAATGGATTCATTATCAAAGTGAGGCTGGCCCTCTCTTTTCTCTCACAGGTTGTATGCTCTTTTGCCCTCTCACCTTCTTCTATGGGATGAGACAGCCTCCAGAAATGTAAGAACTAAATCTCTGTTCTTGATAAATTGAGACTCAGGTATCCTCTTTTAGCAGCAGAAATTAGACAAAGACAGTGGTTAACCCTGGAGAATAGGAATGGGGGAAACTCAGTGCTAAAGGGGTGATGAAAAGCTGAAGTGGAGTCCATAGTTTTTATTTCATAGAGATGTGAATTATTGGCAGGGTACAGTAGCTCATGTCTGTAATCCCAGCGCTTTGGGAGGCTGAGTTGGGAGGACAGCTTGAGCCCAGGAGTTCAAGACCAGCCTAGGCAACATAGTGGGACCCCATTTCTACAAAAAAATAATTTTAAAAAATGAACCGGGCATGGTGGCATGAACCTATAGTCCCAGCTATGTGGGAGGTTGAGGCAGGAGGATCACATGAGCCTGGGAGGTGGAGGCTGCAGTGAGCTGTGATCACATCACTGCACTCCAGTCTGGGCAACAGAGTGAGACCCTGTCTCAAAAAACAAACAAAAAACAACAACAACAACAACAAAAAACAAACAAAGATGCATATTACGGTGCATGTATTAGTATTGTAATTGGAAAAGCAAAGATTGAGAGTATCATACATAAATTAAAAAGTTACAAATTCGAGCTTTAAATACATTTAGACTTTTAAACAGCCAAGGCTCATCTACTTGTTAGGTTTTACAACACCTCTGATCTTCATTTTCCATCTACATGTTAAAAAGTGAGGCTTTAATCAGCCACAATGAACAAATGTGTATCAAAACTTGGCCGTCTCTTGAGGAGGTTTTGCTTTCTGGCTGTAATTTATTATCTGTTTAGGAGTACTGTCACTCTACACAGCTGCATGACAATATCGCCTTCCATTTTCACTGAAGATAAGTTATTGGCTTACTGCTATACATAGACATTTTCCTTCCTAGAGCTGCCTATTCCCAGAAAAGTTTTGAAACACACTGTGAGTAACCAGATTCCCCTTTGGGAATCAAATATCATCGAATTTCATGAACTATGTCACAGACAGAATATGTCATAGGAAAATCCCATTAAAGAATTTCCCAAGGACTAATCAGTCAAGTGGAGAACAAAAAATGGAGGCCGGCTTATCCATTATTCTAAACAATAGTCATTTTTTTTATTCCATTTAACTTAAATGTACAGGTGAGTCAATCTAGTAATCTCCTCACCTACCTACAAGGTGTGCATGCGCGCGCGCGCACAGACACACACACACACACACACAGACACACACACACGGGTTCATTAAATTTGAGTCCCATTTTTTCTTATAGTATTTTAAATTTTTGAGTAAAGTTTTAAAAATAATATTTTGGGTTTGTTCAATCTAGTCTTCCATAGGCAAAAAGCACCATATCTCTTATTAGTGTTTAAAGTGAATGCTGGGGTTTGGAACAGAATGTAACTCTGCACTTAGGCAATCCCAAATTCCATACCGATTATGTATGGGATTTCTACCCTTCTGTTACTTAATTCCTATCCATCCGGTGAAGCCTGAGGGTCTAAGGTCAGTGGTGGACTCTGGGAGCTGAGTCCAGGGAACAGAATAGGTCTCTCTCGTACATTTACCCACCATGCTCTTCCCTGCTCAAAGCAGGTGTTACATGGCAAGCTTCACTTCTCCAAGACAATGTTCACAATTCCAGAGGAGAAAGAAAAACCATCTGAGATGCTTTTTCGACGAAATCATTGGTGAGTTCTAAGAACACTTAACAAAAGGAGCTACCACTTTCCAACAAGAAAATGGTTTGAGCTGATGGAATCAGCTACCTATTGATTTCAGGGAAACTGATGGAAAGTTCTAAAAGGTTCAGAGATCCCTGCACAGAACCACCCCACCGTCATGGATATCAGCATCACTGTGAATTGCCACCCACTCTAGGAACTCATGAACAGTCTTGTCTCAAGTTTCTTCAAAAGCACAAAGCCACATGTGAAGCCAGGCTGTGCAGCAAACAGACCGCTAATCCAATTCACTCTGACACAGTCTGGCAGGAAACAAGAACTCCAGGAAAGTCCAGATGGTCAGTCTGAGAGTCCTGCTCCACTAGGGTTAAGTGGTAATTCTGGATCAGGACAGGCACTGGGGACACTCGCCTGATGAGAAACAGGACACAGCGGGCAGCCAAGGGGCAATGAAGACTCAAGCTAGGGCTGCTAATTTTTCTCCCATCTCATGCGGCAAACGGATGCCACTGTCTACAAGGGATTCTGAGCATGATACCAGAGGTGCACTTGTGGTTTAAAGCAAGATATTTGCCCTTGACAAATTTGCCTTGTCAGGTCCTCAGTGACCTGACCTGGTTCTGACCGCGATTCTGCCCCAGCCCCGGCCTTTAGCCAGAACCAGGGGGACCACATGGACTCACACCTGTCTTGCTCACAGCTCTGCTCTCTCAAGCCCACCCTGGGCCAGCACTGGTGGGCCACGCTCTGGGAAAAGTTTAGGCAGCCAGACTCTGTGGGGCAGCCGAGGGCTGGCCACCTGTTTCCGTCCACTGCTTCTATGGCTCTGAATGCCCGGAAGGAACCTCTGCAGGAGAAGGAAAGCGTGGAATTTCTCCACGTACCACTGGGATGCATGATAAGCATAAGCCAGCAGGGATACGGGGAGCAGTGGGGAGTCGTGGGAGGGTATTTTGCTTTGTGCAAAGAAATGTGTTCCTTCTCTTAATGCAAACGAAACCAACTACTACCTTCTCTCATTTGTGAAGACTCTCTCTGCCCGACTGTGGAATCCTAGGAGCAGAGCAGGGTGGTTGAGAGCCAATAAGTAATACTGATTATGGAAACAGGATGAAATCTGAGAACCAGCAACAAGGAAGGGGTCGCCATTTGCTTGCAAAGCCTCTGCTTCATCCTGTTTACCCTCCAGAGACCCTCTTTGATCCCAGGGCTGCCTGCTGTTGACCATTTTGCTGCCATAGTTTTTAGACTCTTTGTTCTCCATTTGTTTATATGTGGTAAAGTGATACGGTGGGAAGTACACAAATCTAGAGAAAAGAAGGTCAGGGTTTGTGAATACTTGGGTATCACAAACTGATTGTATGATGCTTATGCAAGGGATTTTCTCCTCCCTGAGACTCAGGGTCCTCATCTGTTAAATGGATATAGTAAGTACTGAAGGGTGTCAAATAGTGTCCCGCCCCAAAATTCATGTCCACCCAGAACCTCAGAATGGAACATTTGGAAATAATAGAGTCTTTACGGATATAATTTGTTAGGATGAGATCATACTGGGTGAGAGCGGGCCTCAAATCCAATGACTGGTGTCTTTATAAGGGGAAGAGAGGGCATACAGATACGTACACAGAGGAAACTCCATATGAATCTGGAGGCAGAAATTGGAATGATTAATTTACAAGTCAAGGAATGTTAAACATTGCTAGCAACCACGAGAAGCTAAGAGAAAGGCATGGAATGAATTCTCCCCTCAAAGCCTCCAAAAGGAACCAACCCTGCCATCTGTAATTTCAGACTTCAGGCCTCCTGAACGGTGAGAGAAGAAATTACTACTGCTTTCAGCCACATAATTTGTGAGAATTTGTTACAGCTGCCCTAGGAAATGGATACACCTACCTTCAGGGGCTGTTATGAAGATTTCCGAAAAAACAGCATGTGAGGGCAGCCAGCCCCACAATGGGAACATGGTGGGACTTCAATGCCAGGTAGTTCACTGTTGCTCTCTACTCTGGCCATAGGCTAATAATAGCATTTTTCCAGCCTTCTCAGAGGCAGGTTGCCCCAAGATATTCATGCTTCTTAAAACTTGTAGACAGGGCCGGGTATGGTGGTTCACGTCTGTAATCCCAGCACTTTGGGAGGCCAAGGCAGGTGGATCACCTGAGGTCAGGAGTTCGAGACCAGCCTGGCCAACATGATGAAATCCCGTCTCTACTAAAAATACAAAAAATTAGCCTGTTGTGGTGGTGGGCGCTTATAATCCCATAATCCCAGCTACTTGGGAGGCTGAGGCAGGATCATTGCTTGAACCCAGGAGGCAGAGGTTGCAGTGAGCCAACATCGTGCCACTATACTCCAGCCTGAGCAACAAGAGCAAAACTCTGTCTCAAAAGAAAAAAGGCCAGGTGCAGTGGCTCACACTTGTAATCCCAGCACTTTGGGAGGCCAAGGCAGGCGGATCACAAGGTCAAGAGATCAAAACCATCCTGGCCAACATGGTGAAACCCCATCTCTACTAAAATTACAAAAATTAGCTGGGCATGGTGGTGCATGCCTGTAGTTCCAGCTACTTGGGAGGCTAAGTAAGGAGAATCTCTTGAAACTGGGAGGCGGAGGTTGCAGTGAGCCAAGATTGCGCCACTACACTCCAGCCTGGCGACAGAGTGAGATTCCATCTCAAAAATAAATAAATAAATAAATAAAAACCTGTAGATAAAACAGTAACAGCAAAGGAATACCTGTGGAATAAAGGCATATCAGCGTAGCAAAGGCTGTAGGCTTATCGACTGCCCAACTGGAGCAGAAGCATACGTGTAGGTTGTTGTACGCAGAAGCCAGGTTACAAAGACAGCCTGTCATAGAGCTGGCAATGGGAATGTACCTTGTCAAACTGGAGAAGGAACCCAGGGCCCGAGAGTCCTCAAAGGTATTAGCAACTTTAGTTGATGATGAGGTGCTCATAACCTTTGTTGAGCATTTATGATATGCCAGGCATTAGACCATGCAATTTTTATGCATAATTACATTTATTCCTCATAACAAGCGTAGGAGGTCAGTACTCTTGAGAGCTCTAGTTTACATGTCAGGAAACCAAGGTTCAGAGAGTTTTAAGTGACTTGCCCAAGGGCTCCAGCCATAAGTGCTAAAGCAAGGATTGAACTGGAGGCAGTCTGTCCCAGGTCCTTTAACCACTATCTTGCCTCTTATAGATACAAAGGTAGAAACTGGGACAATCTCAGCTGGAAGCTTATCGAGGAAGACTGGCTTCAAGATTCTTTTTCTACTTTATCATATACTCTAAATGGGTCCTAGAACCATTTGCACGTGCTTGCTGGCTTAGCTGATATGCCAGTTTCCTTGACAGGAAATATAGATGATATGGATGATGATAACAATTATTCATTGCATACCTACAATATGTAGGCATTTACATACATTATCTCAATAAATCCTCATGGCAACTCTGTGAAATA
This sequence comes from Mandrillus leucophaeus, assembly GCF_000951045.1. Classification (NCBI taxonomy): domain Eukaryota; kingdom Metazoa; phylum Chordata; class Mammalia; order Primates; family Cercopithecidae; genus Mandrillus; species Mandrillus leucophaeus. Next base: position 5,731,629 of record NW_012108252.1, on the reverse strand, counting down.
GGGTTAATCCCTATTTTGTGGATGAACACATTGAAGCTCAGAGCTTAAGTAGTTTGCCCAAAGACACAAAACAAGGAGGGGCAGAGTTGAGAGCCAAGCCCTGGCCTGTCCAGCTCTCCAAAGCCCACTATAAAGAAGCACATCTTGACATGCTTTTTGCTCTTCCAAAACACATGATGCGCCATGGCTTACTGAATCTAAGAATTCACTTTGAGATCTTAGCTGCATCTCGGATGGTAATCTTCAAGGGCTGTGTCTCCCACCTGCATCTGCTTAAAGATGCCTGGAGTTCTCCTCTAAATACTCCAGGTGAGTGACTTTCTCTTCAGTTGAGTGGTTGGAATTCTCTAGATAATGTCTGGTCACTTCCAAGAATGACTGTCTTATAATCAGGTTCAAGCACAACAGGAGGGATCCTACAATAGCAGAGAGCTGCCAGTCGGTTCTGGCCATGGACGCCTCCCCAACATGCAGGACAGAAGGTGGGGATATAAAAACAGGAAATGACAGGGGCTGGGTGTGGGAGTGGGGGCTTCAATGCTGCAGGAACACAAGCAACAAACATCTCAAGCTGTGCAATGCTAGAAGGAAGCTGGAACCAAAACGTTGACTGGAGGATGGTGCAGCTTTGTTGTATTCTAAAATGTTCATCCTTCCATTTTTTTTCTCTTTAGTTTTTCTGAGCATGCTGGATGCAAAATAAAAATAAAGAAAATAAAAATAAACATGTAGCCCTGAACCATGCTCTCTACATTGGTGACCACTTGCAAAGCCTCAGAATTGGTGCAGATGGTGCAAAATTCCTTTTTCTCACCTTAGCAATTCATTTTGCCATTAGGGGATGGGGAAGCAAGGCAAGACTTTATCTGCAAAGGCTGTGGTGGTGGCAAGGGGTTTGCCAGCTCCCAACTTAGTCAAGTCCCCTCAGTTTCACTATGCAATGCTGAAATGCACCATTCAGCATGTCATCATTTCAGTAAAGTGGCTCAACTTCTTATGAAAAACATTATTTAAAATTACTTCTTGAAGCCAGGTGTAGGGGGTTATGCCTATATTTTCAGCACTTTGGGAGGCCAAAGCAGGAGGGTTGCTTGAGGCCAGGAGCTCAAGACCAGCCTAGGCAACATAATGAGACCTCATCTCTACAAATAATTAAAAGAAACACCTGGGCTTGGTGGGGCATGCCTGTGACCCCAGCTATTCAGGAGGCTGAGGTCAGAGATCACTGGACTCCAGCCTGGGTGACAGAACAAGACTCTGCCTCAAAAAAAAAAAAAAAAAAGCTTCTTGATTTTACTCTGTAATTCAGGTTTAACAAATTTCTATAAGGCTAATGAATTTCAGAATTGGGATATGAACAAAAACAATAACCTAAGAGAAGAGCTGTTTAAAATATTTAGCCTAATTAGATTCATAGATCTAATTCTCCTTCCTCTCTTGTAAGCCTAGATCGCATCATTTGCAGTATTTAAGAATTCAGGAGCGTAGGCCAGGCATGGTGGCTCATGCCTGTAATCCCAGCACTTTGGGAGGCTGGGGTAGGTGGATCATTTGAGGGCGGGAGTTCGAGACCCGCCTCGCCAACATTGTGAAACCCCGACTCTACTAAAAATACAAAAATTAGCCAGGGATGGTGGCAGGTGCCTACAATACCAGCTACTCAGGAGGCCGAGGCAGGAGAATCACTTGAAGCCGGGAGGCAGAGGTTGCAGTGAGCCAAGATCATACCACTGCATTCCAGGCTAGATGACAGTGAGTCTCCATCTCAAAAAAAAAAAAAGAATTCAGGAGCATGAATGCACCACAAACACCACGTCCACGTCCAGGACTCCAGAGGTCTCAGGGGTAAAGAAAGTTAGGAGTGTGATCCAGTCTGCAATCTGAACCCCAGCCACCCTAAAGGGTGCTCTAGATCAGTGGTGCCACTGTGGTTTGCTCTGGGTCTTCCTTCCCCCATCAAAGCTAAGAACAGACTTTTTCTGGGGGTCTGAAACTCACCAAGCCCTGACCAGGGCACCATTCAGAGACCAAAAGACTAGGATGCTGCCCAACAACTAGGCCCTCGATAAATGTCCCTTGGACTATTTATTTATTCTGATTGAGAAAAAAATAAGTGTATACATTTATGGTATGCAACATGATATTTTGAAATACGTATGCTTTGTGGAATGACTAAATCAGGCTAATTACTACATGTTACCTCACATATTTGTGAGAACACTTAAAATCTACCCTCTTAGCAACTTTCAAGTACAATATATAATACATCATTATTAACTATAGTCACCATGTTGTACAATAGAGCTCTTGAATTTAGTCCTGCTGTGTAATTGAAATTTTGTATCCACTGACCGATATCTCCCCAATCCCCCTCCCCTCCAGCCAGTCTCTCTCTCCAACATACTGATCTCATTTCCTTTGGATCCATACCCAGAAGTGGGATTGCTAGGTCATACGGTAGTTCTGTTTTTAGTTTTTTGAGCCTGAACTTTTTTTTTGTTTTTTGTTCTAAAGAAACTCTTAAACCTGGAATTAAGGGGCATGCCACCCTTTTTTGGTATCTGTCCCCTTGCTGGTACCTCCACATAGGCATGCCCTTCCCTCTCTCACTCCCAGGCAAATTCATCTATTTTCAGCAAGGGTTCAGGTTAAACCTGCTTCCCCTTGAAGTTTCCTGGTGACTGTCCACACCGCGGCAGAATTAGCTGCTCTGTGACACGTTGCACGTAGTTCTAGAAGACATGCACGTAGTTCTAGAAGACATGCCCGGGCTATGGTCAGAGCTCCCTGAGGGCAGGGTTTGCCTTCAACAACTATTCATCAGTACCTGTCAGTCGTGGGCTATCATTACTGCCCTTCCTAGGGGCTACGAATGTCACCAGGGAGGCTTTTATGTCTCCAGGAGGGCTCCAAATACCGCACCCTGAAACATGACCTCTGAACCTCAGAAGGCTTCTGAAGCCTTCCGGGTTCAACCTCCGCTTCCTGGGTTCAAGCGATTCTCCTGCCTCAGTCTTCCGACTAGTTGGGATTACAGGTATGTGCCACCATGCCCAGCTAATTTTCTATTTTTAGTAGAGATGGGTTTCTCCATGTTGGTAAGTAAGGTTGGTCTCGAACTCCTGACCTCAGGTGATCCACCTGCCTTGGTCTCCCAAAGTGCTGGGATTACAGGCATGAGTCACCGCGCCAGACTAGTTTCTGAAGTTTTAACAACATGCCACCCTGCTACTTCGAATTACAGGCTTATTATTGCTAAGATTCAATAGTATTGAAAAGTTTTGGGTTTTGAGCCCCATGGAGAATAACTCTGCCCTAAAATTTTCTCCTAGCACGACAAACTCTGAAATCTGTCAATGCTTTACTTCCCCCATCAAAAAAAATTTTTTTTTAAATGCAGGGGCATAATTTTTATACACTTTCTTTTATTGTCATGCAATATATAACTTAAATTTTACCATTTTAACCATTTTAAGTGTACAATGCAGTGTTAATTATATTCACAATGTTGTATAACCACTACCACTATTTTCAAAATTTTTCATCACCCCCTAGACAGAAACTCTGTACTCATTAAGCAATATGGGTCATGATTTTTGAAACATTCTATGAGGCTAATTAGGAAACAGAATCTAGGTAAATGGATTGCACCTTTGTAGCAAACAGGAAAAAAAAGAGTGGAAGGGAGTACAATAGTTATTGATTATATTAGGGTAGTAGAATAACTACCCTATTCCACTTATAAAATTTTAGCAATTAATTTTATTATATCTTCTTTTTGGTCTCATCGGCATACTAGAAAAACAAAAGGCGGCCAGGCAGGGTGGCTCACACCTGTAATCCCAGCACTTTGGGAGGCCGAGGCGGGTGGATCACCTGAGGTCAGGAGTTCAGGACCAGCTTGACCAACATGTTGAAACCCCATCTCTACTAAAACTACAAAATTTAGCTGGGCATGGTGGCAGGCACCTGTAATCCCAGCTACTCAGGAGGATGAGACAGAATTGCTTGAACCCGGGAGGCAGAGGTTGCAGTGAGCCAGGATTGTGCCATTACACTCTAGCCTGGGAGACAAGAGAGAAACTCAACCTCAAAAAAAAAAAAACAAAAAAAGAAAAAAAAAGGCATACAGGAAAAAAAAAAAAACAGCAAAATAGCTTAATGTATGCAACTGATATTTTCCTGAAAAGTTGTGTGTAAATTAACACTCATCTGCCACTACTTAGAGTTTAAAAAAAAAAAAAACAACTTATTTCACTTGTAAATCTCAAGCACAGAATTACAAATTTGCCTCATGTGCACTGTGCTTACATTCACAATATTGTTCATATCAACTTACTCTTATAAAAACAGAGGCTCTGGTAGGGCATGGTGGCTCATGCCTGTAATCCTTAGCACTTTGGAAGGCCGAGGCAGGCAGATTGCCTGAGGCCAGGAGTTGGAGACTAGCCTGGCTAACATGGTGAAACCTCGTCTCTACTAAAAATACAAAAATTAGCTGGGCGTGGTGGCAGGCACCTGCAGTCCCAGCTACTCGGGAGGCTGAAGCATGAGAATCGCTTGAACCTGGGAGGTGGAAGTTGCAGTGAGCTGAGATGGCACAACTGCACTCCAGCCTGGGCAACAGAGTGAGACACTGTCTCCCCACCCTAAAATAAAAAAATAAAAATAGGCCGGGCGCGGTGGCTCAAGCCTGTAATCCCAGCACTTTGGGAGGCCGAGACGGGCGGATCACGAGGTCAGCAGATCGAGACCATCCTGGCTAACACGGTGAAACCCCGTCTCTACTAAAAAATACAAAAAACTAGCCGGGCGAGGTGGCGGGCGCCTGTAGTCCCAGCTCCAGCTACTCGGGAGGCTGAGGCAGGAGAATGGCGTGAACCCAGGGGGCGGAGCTTGCAGTGAGCTGAGATGGCACAACTGCACTCCAGCCTGGGCAACAGAGTGAGACACTGTCTCCCCACCCTAAAATAAAAAAATAAAAATAGGCCGGGCGCGGTGGCTCAAGCCTGTAATCCCAGCACTTTGGGAGGCTGAGACGGGCGGATCACGAGGTCAGGAGATCGAGACCATCCTGGCTAACATAGTGAAACTCTGTCTCTACTAAAAATACAAAAAATTAGCTGGGCATGGTGGTGGGTGCCTGTAGTCCCAGCTACTCGGGAGGCTGAGGCAGGAGAATGGCGTGAACCAGCCAGGGGGCGGAGCTCGCAGTGCGCCAAGATTGCGCCACTGCACTCCAGCCTGGGCAACAGAGCGAGACTCTATCTCAAAAAAAAAAAAAAAGAAGAAAACTATTATCATCTCCACCCCTGACTCAACTGATCTAAGATCCTATTTCTAAACTCACATTTTTTCTTATTTCTAAAATTTATTTATTAGGTATTAATTGTACATATTTATGGGGTACATAGTGATGTTTCCATACATACAATGTTCAGTGATCAGATGAGGGCAATTAACATATTCATCATCTTGAACATTTGCCATTTCTTTGTGTGGAGAACATTCAATGCCCATCTTCCAGCTATTTGAAACTGTATATTATTGTTAACTATAGTTATTCTATAGTGCTATAGAACACTAACACTCATTTTTAAAAAAAACAAACAACTAGAATATTTCTGCATCTTTGTTACCTTCTGCCTGGGTGGAGATTAAGTCTCCCATAAGAATATATCCCCAATAGATAACGTCAATCAGTGATTAACAGCTCAGTGATAATTCCTTCCCTGAAAAGTCTGTTTTCAGCTTAACCTTCCATTGGGCTAATTGATGACTTATCTTCCATTAGGAGTGCCTTGCACATCAAAGCATTGTTTGGGAACACAGCAAAAACAGACTGGAGAGAGGGAGACCTCTTTCACCCTGGGGCTAATTGCTGGAATTGAATATTTCCTAATGGAGATAAGGGCTTTTAGTTTAATAAACAAGCCATTTGTTTGGGAACTGAAATGGCAATTCAATTTCTGGACTGTTGATGGATTAAATGCACACATCCACTTGTGCACCCGTACACAGCAACATTGCCTTTGTCCTTCAGACCCTCAAATCCACTCATGGCTGGCATTCTTTGCTTTTCCTAACCTCCTACCTTGCTGCACATCAGTCCTCTCAAGATACCTACAATCATGGAGCTGCGCTGGGACAAGGTAAGCACCAAGCACCCATCACCACCCTCTTCTCATCATACTCCTTTGTGCACACTCACAAGGGAGTCCTCTCTTCCTTCTCCCTAAAAGGGAAGGTTGCAGCCTTACACATCCCCCCAGCAATAATGATAAGACCAGCTTGAGGTGGTTAGGAGTATGGCCCCTCCCCTCTAGGCCAGCACTCATTTCACATATTTAGAAGCTGCTCTTCTGATGTTACAATAGTAATAGAATGTTCTTTCTGCCAGCTACCTCTGGACCCAACTCTCTGGATTTCTTGCCTCCTGCATAGTTAGCTCTCCCAGGCTATAGTCACAAGTTCTCATTGTGTGGGAGTTGCTGTGACCATCCGGGGTGGTCCCATTTGAGTCTCCATCTCAGAAAAGGCTAACCTGATGGGCCCAAGGTTTTCCTCTCCAAAAATACAAAGTCATGTTTGCCAAAGAGGCCAACTCTCACCAATGCAAAAATATGCAGATGTAGCCACTTACTAATTTCTAAAACAACACAGGCTCTTAATGAGCAAGTATTTCTGTATTTATATTATGCAAAGTCAGAGTAGTGACTTTGGCTCTAACAGAAAGAATATGAAAAAGAAAACAGGAGCACTAGACTAGACAGGATATAGTGCATTTATATAAAAAACAGCCTAGACTGCCTTGCTTTATTGAGCAGACGCTTCTTTTCTTACAGCATTACATTTAATTCCAAAAGACATTAGAATGAAAATCACATAGACTTATGCAAAATTAACTCGCTGAGGGAGCTTGCAAGTCTAAAAGGATACTTGTAATAAAGTTAGTTCTCTGTGGATATGCCTGCTGATAAATTTTATGTCCACTCACATTAAAAAGAAAAAGAGAGACCTACTTCCCTACAGTAAAGAGCAATGAAAAATAGTGGTACTTAGGCATCTCATTAGCTCTGCGGGTTAAGCACCAATGAACAGCAGGATATAATTAATCGGGTCAAATATCAGGGGTTTTAAACGGATTAATTTGTAGACACCAAATGGACCTTATTGAAAATTAACTCCTAATTATTTCTGATGCCACATATATAGTATGCGTGCACATGTTGGATAAGTAATGGGAGTCCTTTAAAATCATCACCTCCTAACGTCAATGACAAAACCTGCCGAAAACTTTAGAGAAAGATGCAGCTTCTATCAAGTTCACTGAAGTTAATTCAATTCCCAAGTAGGATCTACAAAGCACCAAGTTTTAAGTAGCAATAATATAAACAACTCTATGTTATCAGGAAACTATAATGTAGGAACTTCAAGTAATGCATTATGTCACAAGTTCACTCTGCATGCTCCTTTCTGGCACAAATTAACCCAAGGACTTTCTTGCAAGCCAATCTAAAAAGAAGGCAGAGAATATATGTGTTTGAGCTTCTGATTTGTTAGGCCTCTAGGTAAAACTCTTTAGAAAACTAACCATTAAAAGGTATACAGAACTCTGCCTGAATTGACAGTCTAGAAGGGGGTTCTAGCCTCGTCCTCCACCCAACTTTGTTTCTCCTGTAAAATGGGGTTACTCTGCAGGGTGACACTATATAATCTAAGGAATAATACCACTTAACCTGAGTCCATTTATCAATCTATTAACTAATATCTCAAGTCTGGAGCTTGAGTTCTAGAGAGAAAAGTTCCAGGTAGTCGCTGGATGCATATGACACACCTGTTACCATTTTGTGTTTCTGTAACTCTAGGAAGACAGAATGAATGCACTGAAGACTTCAGCAGCTTTATGAGATAGCTTGGAGCTATCATCATTATGTTTCACAGATAATTACACAAAGTAGAATTCAAGATTTGCAACATTCTTACCAGGTGCAAACATCTCAAGTGAGTCCGGGTTTTAAAGTACATTCCAACTGAGCAGAAGAATCAGGTTTTGAAACTGGTTTCATTCCACATCTGTGAGCTTTGGCAGCCCTCTATCTTGAGTCTGCCTTCTTGGAATTCCTAAGCTGGGCCCATTCTGCTGGCCCCAAATATTCAGGTCTGAGGGGTTTCTAGGCCAGTGAAGCTGATAAACTAAGGGCTTATGCTAGCTATAAAAACCATCCTTCAGAACTTGATAAGATGAGGTCTCCAGGGTGCTAATGCTTATTTTTCAAGTCACTGGAACACAAGCGAATTAATTGTTAACTGTTTTCACCATGAGTATGTACTGGGAATGCAGAGATTCAAGAACTGCACTTACAGTAGCTTCCGATAAGGTACGATTTGTGCTGTGGGAGAAATCTTAAGCATGACCTCATCTGGACCAGTTTCAACTTAACTCTCACTTTGTTTGGGGCTAAACATCTGAAATCCCAACAAAAATCTGCACAGAATCCAGTTTGAAACCAGATTGAACTCAAAATATGACACCTTATCCCCCTCCTCCAAAAAAAAAGCAGGACTCTTGTAAGTTTCCTAGACTGTTCAGTTGCAGACAAAGAGGAAAAAGCAGAACTATGTGGCCAAGTAACAAACAAACCAGCATATGGGGAGCTCCCTGGGGGACACTCAATAGACTCCACTGTTCCTGGAGGCAGACCCTTGAATGGTCCTAAAAAAGATGTGGCTGACACTCAAACCTGAAATGTTCCAGGGATCACAGCATAAGCCAGAAAGGAGAGGGGGCAGGTGGATCCACATTCACGTGGCCAAAAGAGAAGTCTGAACAAGAAAGACAGAGAGATATGAAGGATCTTTTGCCAACATAGCAAAGAATTTCTCTTTGTTCAAAGGGGCTCTGGGAACAAAGGCCCATCTAATTCTGGAGGTCTTGGCTTCAGATAGCATCTCAGATCTCAAACACAAATAAACCTGGTAGGGCAATGTATGTGTGCCACATGGATTCAAAAAAGGACAAAAATTCAGGATAAAAATTCCAGGTAAAGTAGAAAAATCAGCCAGAGGAAAAACTGCAAAAAAGATTTGTAGCAGCAGCCATACTCTACGTTTTAATTCCTAAGCAGAATATATATGAGGTCAAAGATGAAGGATTTATCAAGCTGAATCTTTGGAATTCCCCTCTTCTCTCCTCAAAGAGTCCTCCATAGGCTATTAACACTAAGAATGGCTTAAAAGTGTGGAAACTTCAAGTCAGAGGTGACATGCTCTCCTTGTAAATTTAACACCACCACTAAGAAATGTAAGCTGTTCACTTGCTTAGTGTCTCACTTGCTGCAAGGTTAGCACAAGTTATGCAGTGACTATGAGCTTGAGATCTGAGTACTGTACTTGGCTTGACTTCATTCATTCGCTCAGGCAACTGAACACCTACTGTGCTTCAGGCACTGTGCTGGGCACCGGGGACACAAGGGTGGGGACTAGGCATAGAGCTGTCCTCTCAAAATTTATTGTTGTGAAAAAACAAAACAGAATTACAGACAAATGTAAAATCGCATCTATGATAAGCGCTTTGAAAGACAGTGCCTTCAATAGGAGAGTTTGGGCTACTCAGGGAGGTCAGGGGAGGTTTCCATGAGGCAGTAAAAGCTGAGCTGCCCTCTGAAATCTGGGAAGTGAACTAAGTCACAAAGGGTGGGCAGAAGGCTGTTCCAGGCAGGAGAACCAGCATGCAGAGACCCTGAGATGGGAGTGAAAGAAGTGAGGACAAGAGAGGGCAATTAGCAATTGAGGCTGAAAATACAGAGGAGACACAAAACTGTCCTGCAGAGGTAGAAAGAGGCTGGGATGTGGCATCAAGATCAAGATCAAAAACTGGTTTCAAATCTTGGTTTTGCACCTGTTCACTGTAAGACAAGCTGCTGGACCTCTTGGAGCCTCAGCTTCCTTATCCGAAAATGAGACGAGAGTGTGGTCCTTGGAGTGTCACAGTGCTAAATGAGATCATATATACAACATGCACAGAGAAGTGGCCATCAGCAGCAGCTCCCGTGGTGGTAGACACATTGGCGGTAGCAGGAGTAACCTGGGAAGACATCCACAGCTCCTTGGGGACCAGTGAGTCGTAAGTGGGTCATATGTTATATCCAAAAGGAAAGGGAACAGTGAAAAGGAAAATATTTCATACACAGGATTTCCCAGATTAACCTCTGCTGAAATTCCTTTAATTACATTTGAAAGCACGCAAGCAGCTGCAGATGGTTTCAGGCCGACCCACAGAAGCCAGCTGTGTTCCCCCTCCAGCGAGGCCATGGGAAATGACAGCAGCAGCTGCCCACTGAGTTCCAGTGAAAAAAGGCGGCGGCCGTTTGCACCTGAAAGCACGTGGTTGTCTTTGTATGCCTTGGCCTGGGTCATCCATGGAGAGATGCTGATATATTTCCCTAACTTCTACTTGTCTTTCAGCCCCTGAAAGCGTGTGACTACCTTTGTCTGCTTTGACCTGGGCCATCCATGGAGACATACTGATATTAATATATTTCCCTAACCTCTATTTGTCTTTCAAGCAGATCAGAAAGCGATGAGGAGAGACAGAGATTAACTCCCAGCAAAGGTTCTGGCTACACTGATGGTAACAGGTGGCTAAATTTCCAGACATCCACCCTTGGACACTCAGGAGTGGAGTAGAGGGTGCAGGACCCCAAACACACACAGCAAACCTCCCAGGAGCAGCCCCACATACTGTGTGTCTTACTTTTTAAAATTTCTGTTTTAGCAAGTTTTGATCCCTAACAGGAGAGAAAAGGCTGAAGCAGGGATAAGACCTGGTAAAAAGACACACGGTTTCACAACAGACCCCAGACACATTGCAGAGGTTTGGTAGCTCTCAACAGCTTCAAATCCTAGATGTTCACTCTAATCTCTATTCACATTTATCCTACTCTAGATTTCTGGAAAAAATCTGAACATCACTTTGACACCAGGAGGCATCCCATCTTGGCTCTGGGAACGTTCTCCTCCAGGCACTCCCCGGAAACCACCCTTGGCTCACTCAGCAGAGGCGTCAGTCTCTTGCTGAATCCACAGACCAGAATCTTCAAGTCAGCTGGGGGAATCCACTCCTTTTCCAAGCTGAGGGGGGTTTCAGCCAGCCTCACATGTCATTGTCTTGTACCTACTATAAGAACATCCCAAGAATTGTAGTAGTCATCCAGAAGGAGCTCTACAAAGACACCTGACACAAATTCTAAACACAATCCCCCTAATGCAAAAGAGCCCAGCTGGCCTTCAAGGGGTCGGGGAATAATTTGGCGTTGTTACGTATCAGAGGCCAGGTGACATGGTTTCCTGTCTTTCTTAGATACAAGGAGCTTTCCGTTCGGGACACAGCAGAGGAGTGGCAGTTAAGCCTTCCATTTCCCATTTCCAATGGCCTTTCTCAGACCCCTACCCCACCCCATGTACACAAAAGGCCTTTGTGGGGGAAGGGATGGATCACCATCTTATGGGAACCAAAACCTGAGCCCATTTTTCATTAAAGGCTTTTGTATTGTTATGACTAAGCCACCTCTGTTGCTTCCCCTATGTGACCAAGAAAAGACTAGGTTCAGAGACAAACGCTGAAACATGGAGACAGGTATCAGCTTCCTTCTAGAAGTGCAGGGGGTTGCTGCACATGTCCTTACCACGGTCTCAACCTTCCAGGACAGCAGCAAGGCAGCCTTCACCTTTTTCTAAGCCCAATAATACCCATGCTGCCTTTTTAAACCTTTGCTTGGGTTAAGGTTGAATTTCTCACCCTTGTAACTCAGATGTATAAAAGGCTTGAGGTTGTTTGCTGAAAGAAATCTATTCTCCCATTCTCAACTTGATAAAATATTTATGTTTTTTTATATATATATACACACACATACACATACATATGCATATATGTTTCAGACACACACACATATATACGGGCATGTTATATGTGTGAATTGAATAATTTTCCTCTGACCATCCCCTCCCCCTCCAGCTCTCGGCTTTCAGAGCTCAATTATATGCCCCAGATGCTACAGTCCTAGAAAATGAGAAAGGAGGGAACAAAGCTAAAAGGTATTTACAACTGGCTTTGTTTCTACTCACAAGAAATACAAATCAAGTGAAAGCCCTCTCCATCATAAAAGCGTAAACTGACTATGATTATTACCTGCCATGACCAAGCAGTTATAGAGCAAGCTATGTGGCCACTTTTCAATTTTTCGATTTTGTTTTCTCGAGACTCCTAAACTGATTGATGCAAAGCAAATGAGATTTCATAATAGACTGTGCTACAATTCCACCCCCTGGGGGCAACCTATTCATTAAATGTCAGTGAGGTAATGCCACCCATCTGCTAGGAAAAGCCTGTGCTGTCTGGGCTGCTGAAAGAAAACGTGCTTCAAGTTCATCTTAGGGGAATGGATGGGCTGACAGCTTGCACCTTCTTACATATCCTTCCGAAAGATAGTTGCTCAGACCGCCCAGAAAAACACCCCATTCATAGCTGCCTGGAAACTTGAGTCATTTTTTCCTGAGAGTAATTTCACTGGTTCAGGGAAAGCCTTTTCCCTTATCCTAAGTACCAGATGTCAGTAGAAGGAAGAAATCCCAGAAGCAAGCATGTGGCAGAGAACACACAGCAGGCTGCTAGGAACAGAAGGCTGCAGGGCAACTCTGGATGCACCATGGTTTCTATTACTATAGAAATGGATTCCGTAGGAAAAACATTACATTTCTAAGGCATTCCTCTCTTCTTATGTAGCCTAGATCTTCAGACATGGCTGTGAAATCTCGAGAACGAGTAAGATTTTCTTCCCCGTGAGGACAAAATTTGTCATTCGTTTTTGGTAGTGGTGGTGAGCAGAAAAATCTTTAAAGACTGTCCCTGTCTTGCAATAGGAAGTGAACATTCTTAAATGAAAAAACAGGGGGAATGAAAGTAATCACTTAACTGAAAAATATGTGTTTTATATCCAGAGCTGGGGGAAAGAGGAGGGATGGGTGGAAATGTTGGCCTATTTTTCATATAGTGAATTTATATAGGTTATTTGTGATATATTTATCTGAAGTCTTGGAAAATGTGGAGGTGTGTGGAAATGAGCATACCTGCGGGAAAGAGGTGGTGGAGTAGAATGCCAAGGTCCTTAGGTCACATCACTATTCTTTCTTAAGCTAAACTTTGGTTCTATACCAGGACAGAAAGTGACTTTAGTTTCCAATCTGGATTGCAATCTTCATTTGGATCCCTGACAATTTGCAAAGAACTTGGCTGATGTGTCAGAGGACTTGAGTTCTACAACTATCTCTGCCATTCACTCACCTTGAGCAAGTCACCTGCTCTAGGCCTCAATTTAAATGAGCTGTGTCCAGCACATAATAGGTAATCAATTAATGTTTTTATAACAGCTTCATTGAGATATACTTAATTTATATACCATTGAATTCACCCTTTTAAAGTATACAATTCATTGGTTTTCAGTATTTTCACAGGCTTGTGCAACCCATCACAGTATGCAATTTTTGTTGAATAAATGAATGAATAGATTAGAAGTTTAAAGGTAACATGGCTTTAAGTATCAGGCACTTTTTATAAGTGAATTAATGTAATCTCACATCTCCTACAAATCTATGAAATTGGTGCTATTATTATCCCATTTTACAGAAAAGTCAACTGAGATTTGAGCTCAGGCAGTCTGGCCGCAGAGCCAGCATTCTAAACCAGTTTGAAAATTCTGTGATTCTGTTAAAAGAGGCTGACATCATGAAGTTCCTCATTTATTACATCATTCATGCTATGAATAAAAATATCAATAGCCTTCCCATTTGCATTTATGATGAACTTGCTGTCCTGGACTCCCCCCCCAAAAAAAGTCTCTTCCCAGAAAAAAGCAGGAAAAGCAGAAAGACCACTAGACTGTATACCCCTAGGTGCGGGGATGCATCTCCTCATTTTGGACACATCTTACACATAGTGGAATCACAACAGATGACTGGCTAGTATGAAAAGAACATTACCTGCCATGCACCATATATGGGCCACCCCAACATCCCCACCAAGGGGACAGAAGAAAGAGCCAAGATCAGGCGTGATGGCTCATGCCTGTAATCACAACATTTTGGGAGGCTGAGGTGGGAAGATCACTTGAGCCCAGGAGTTTAAGACCAGCCTGGGCAACATGGTAAGACCCCATCTTAAAAAATAAATAAACAAATAAATAAATTCAGGCATAATGGTGCATGCCTGTAGTCACAGCTACTTGGGAAGCTGAGATGGGAGGATCGCTTGAGCCCAGGAGGTTGAAGCTACAGTGACACATGAACCCGCCACAGTACTCCAACCTGGGTAACAGAGCAAGACCCTGTCTCATAAAGACAAAAATCAAAACAAACAAAAAACAATAACAAACAAGAAAGAGCCCAGTGCCTTTGACAGGTTATTAAACAGAATCTAGATCCAAATCACATCAGCCATCATCAGAGCCAGAGGCCTTTGGACCTGAATCTGACATTAATCATGCAGTTTCCTTTTTGGAGCAGTAATAATAAATTGGTCACGATAAACCAAGGAGAAGCACTTCACCCTCCATACACAGAAAAGGGTATCATGGAACTGCCCAGCTCATTTCACTCTAATTAGAAATCAGACACATGCAAGCACTTGTAGATATCACAGGGCTGATGATTCAGTGACTTGATTGAATACTGTTGTACAATTAAGCTGGCAGGGAGGAGGGGAAGACTTAGAGATGGGCTACTTCAACATCATGGCAGTCCCAGCCCCAAAAGAGGACAAGAAGTGGCCTGGCCAAGATGGTCCCACTCTAGGAACGCAATACTCCTTCCTTCTAAGACCCCTAACAGCTATCACTTTTCCTCTGCTATGGCCAAATGTGATTCAGCCTAGAAGAAAGCAAAAGTCCTGGTGCCCAGAAAATAGCACAAGATGGGTAGAAGGAAATGGAAGGGAAGAATTAATGTAATATATTTTCCTGCTTAAAAAGGTCTTCTTCCCCCTCTCCTACTTGCTTTGTGCAATTCCCCAAGAACAAAAAGGCAATTCTTATGCTTGACAGCAGGCCACATATGTGATCTGCTTTCATAGCTGAGGGTCCACATGAAATTCCAGGGTTAAAAGGAAACCCAGGCAGAAGCCTGGTGGCTGAAGGGGAGCTGGCTCCTTTCTGTTTCTAAGGCATCACCACCAACCAAAACACAAGAAACTCAAGTTAGAGGTGGGCCTCCCCTCCAATCCCCAATGAAACTCACAAAGCTAGCAAGATTGTGCAAAGCAAGGCTGCAGTGTCCTCTTAATCAGAAATATTCAATAACTAAATAGGTTTCCATCCTGCATCATATATTCAGGATGACCCACTTAGACAATGTCCCTATTTACATGGTTTTCAGAGTGATCTCCATGGGGATTTTCTGAGATTTTCTGGCAGTCCCTTGCTCCTAGGCAAAAGTCCCAGGGCACAAGGGAACTGCTGCTTTACACTGATACTTGGCATAAGAAAAAAAGCCCAGCAGCCAAAAAGGGGACTTAACATTCCTTATTCCTGCTCTCAGAATCATTGCTTTCTGATTTCGTTTTCTTTCTCATCAAATGTTACCAATCCAGAGTACTACACATATGGTAGGGGGAAAATGTAATGGTCAGAAGTGAGGGCAGAAATTTTTGCCAGAGGCAGTCAAATAATGTGGCCAGGCCACCCAGTTCACCATTCAGAATGTAAAATTGGACAATAATTCAGGTAAAAATTGAAAGCAAAAGAACTATACTAACAATACTTCTTTAATGTTTTCCATTATTTGCTACAGTAAACCCCAAAGCTCTTTTTGCAGAAGAGTGAGAAGACAAAGGCATGGCAAGATAAAGAGTGATATGGTTTGGATCTGTGTCTCCACCCAAATCTCATGTTGGATTGTACTCCCCAGTGTTGGAGGTGGGGCCTGGTGAGAAGTGATTCTTCATGAGGGCAGATTTCCCCCTGTAGTGCTATTCTGGTGATAGAGTTCTCACAAGATCTTGCTGTTTAAAAGTATGTAGCACCTCCCGCCCCTCTTCTTCCTGCCCTGGCTATGTGAGGTGCTCACTCCCTCTTTGCCTTCCATCATGTTTGTAAGTTTCCTGAGACCTCCCCAGAAGCTGAGCAGATATCAGAATCATGCTTCCTATACAGCCTGTGGAATCGTGGCCAGTTAAACCTCTGGTATTTATAAATTACCCAGTTTCAGGTATTTCTTCATAGCAATGTGAGAACTAACTAATACAGAGAGCCTCAAGTTTAAGGCTACCTAGTGCAAAGGTAAGCAGGGCCTCCGGTTGCCTTGTTCATTGGTCACTATCCTAAGAAAATGTATACAATCATCTTCAAACTATTCTCTCCTGAGGAACTACCCTACAGTGGGCATTGTGGTATTAGACATACAAAGACGCGGATCACATACATAGTCCTCAGTCTAGTGGTGAAGGTAAGACTAAAAACAGATGCATCCAACAATGTTGCCAGTGCGATGGTAACCAGGGTTCTCAACAGTGGTACTACTGACATTTGGGGCCAGGTGACTCTTTGTTGGGGCTGTCCTGTGTGCCGTATGAAGGATATTTAGCAGCATCCCTGGCTTCCACCAACCAGTAGCACTCACCTGTCATGAGAATCAAAAATGTATCCCAACATTGCCAAATGTGCCCTTGGAGACAAAATAACCCTCGGTTGAGACCACTGGGAAAGACATACAAGGTATCATGAGAGTACGGAAGAGGAATTCTTAAGCCAGAGAGGCATAATCAAAGAATGCTTCTCAGAGAACCTGTCATCTGAACTGAGTCTTAAAAGATGAGTCTGGTCAACAGGAGAGGGATTCCAGGCAGAGGAGAGAGCATGAATAGTGAAGAAAACAGGGTAATGTGATGCCGTCCAGACTACAAACAGCTTGGTGTAAAGTGCAAGGCAGGAGCGTGGGAGATGAGCCTGGAGAGGAAGATGGGCCCCAGATCACAAATGTCAGGAATCTGGACTTTATTCTAGATGCAATCACTCTTCACATGATTAGAGCAGCTATGCCAGTCTTGAATCTTCATGAATTCTCATTAAATGTCCCTGATAGCATTTCTATTCAAGACAATATTTCAGCTCTTTCAGCAGTGATAATGTTGCTAAATTTTTGGTCAATTGCCAATCACTGGTATCTTCTTTTTCTTTTGTCCTGGCTTTTTGTCCTTGAAGGACATGTTCCCTTGCTCATTCATCCCCTGACAGGCACAGGACCAGTTCTCCTCGTGCCTCATCAACCCATCTTAGCCAAGTCCCGCAGTCACTCAATTTCCACTATTTTCCTCCCAAAATATTACATCTCACATCCAGTAAACAGTTGTCATCTCATAAGCCATAAAGCAGTCAATCAACCATCAATCCTGAAATTTTTGCTTATTTGGGAAGTTAGCCTAGAGTAGGTGTTTATAAAAATTATTTAAAAACAAAGACAACAACTGGCTACATGGCCTGAACGTCCCTGCAGAGGACATGTGTTTTCTTGATCTGACATACATGTCCCTCGATTTCCCTTAAAGAACCACCTCTTTTGCCACTCTCTACCTTCATTCTGCGCTGTGGTCTACAGGGAGCTCTCACCCCTTCAGCTCTAGGGGTAAGCAGGTGACCTAAATCTGGCCAATTAGAGCACTGCCACTCACCCCCACCCCATCCCTGGGGGCCATGAGGAGCAGGAGAAGCAATCAGGGCCCATGAGACCCCATTCTGAGACTTGCTGGAACTGTACAGAATTGAGAAATTGGAATAAAAGCCAGAAGCTGCTGTCAGTCACCTTGATACAGCAAGCAAAAGAGTCTACCAGAGAATAGAACCAACACAGAGGGAAACACAGCTGAATGGGGAAAGAGAGAGGCTGATAACATCCTTTGAATTTCTGGATCCCACAATGTCTCAAGGCTATCCCTGTACCTTTCAGTGATATTAGCCAATAAATTTCCCTTATTAAGCCAGTTTGAGTTATGCAGTTTACAGTCCTTCTACAGCATTTCACTGCCCTTAAAACCACACAGAACTAAGCTCACTTAAAAAAAAAAAAATCTAAAGTGCAAAAAATTGACTTTTTCACTTTCGGTATCTTTGAGTTTAAAAAAGCATATAATACATCACACAATTCTACATTCGTTAATTAAGATACAAAGAAACAACTATTCAGATTGTGCAATTTTCCCATTTATAACTTTGCGAAAAGGGTAAGTCAATCAGATCTTACATTTTTTTTTTTTTTTTTTTTTTTGAGACGCAGTCTCGCTGTGTCGCTCAGGCTGGAATGCAGTGGCACAATCTCAGCTCACTACAGCCTCCGCCTCCCGGGTTCAAGTAATTCTCCTGCCTCAGCCTCCCAAGTAGCTGGGACTACAGGCATGCGCCACCACACCTGGCTAATTTTTTTATTTTTAGTAGATACAGAGTTTCACTATGTTGACCAGGCTGGTCTTGAACTCCTGACCTCAGGTGATCCACCTGCCTCGGCCTCCCAAAGTGCTGGGATTACAGGTGTGAGCCGCCGCAACTGGCCAGATCTTACTTCTGACATTCCAGGCAAACTTTCACATGAAAAGTGTCAGACACAGCTGTGCTATTTGTTACAAATGGGCTTGGCTCCATCTTCAGAAGTGGTAGTAAACTTGCTACTCAAACATGCCAATGGAAATTTGAAGCAAAATATATTTGGGGGATCATGGAACTGTTCTCTATCTTGATTGTGGTGATGTTTCCTCAACTGTAAGCATTTATCTAAACTCACAGAGATGTACAGTATAAAGAATGAACTTCACTATGTGTAAGTAAAAAATAAATAAATCTTGGCCGGGCGCGGTGGCTCACGCCTGTAATCCCAGCACTTTGGGAGGCCGAGGCGGGCAGATCACGAGGTCAGGAGATCGAGACCATCCTGGCTAACACGGTGAAACCCCGTCTCTACTAAAAATACAAAAAATTAGCTGGGCGTGGAGGCGGGCGCTTGTAGTCCCAGCTATTAGGGAGGCTGAGGCAGGAGAATGATATGAACCCGGGAGGCAGAGCTTGCAGTGAGTCAAGATCATGCCACTGCACCCCAGCCTGGGCAACAGAGTGAGACTCTGTCTCAAAGGAAAAAAAAAAGATTAAATCGTAAAGATTAAAAAGTCTATCACACACAGACACACACACACCCCAACCACCAAGGATCAGAAAAGCAACAGGGATCACGTACATTATAAGTCAGCACATGTAAATTTCAGAGTTTTGAAAAGGAAGTTACCTCTCTTTAGATAAGAGGGTTTTTTAAAACAATCTTTATTGACCATGGACAATACCTGATCTTTGTGGACTTGAAAAAGCTCACACGTGCAGCTCCATTCTTCATTCCACTACTGCATTATCACTACACTGATATAGGCAGGATTGCAGTTATCTCCCCAACTCTTTGACTTCTAAGAGAAGCACACAAATACAAAACCTGCCCCAAATCCCTGCAAAGTGCCAACTGCCCAACTAGAAGCAGGTCTGAAACTGAGCTCATGTAGTTGTTTTCAAACCCTAAGTCTGTTCTTTAGCTTTACCCATGCCGACCTACCTTGTCAGCATGTTCAGGGTCAATGCAAAAAAACTGAGCTAGATTTTAAAGCATAGCATGTATACCGTTCATGCATTTCCAGCTTAACAGCTATGTCTCTAGTTTCTCCACAATTATTATTACTAAGGGGCTTAGAAATCATTATAGCATTAAAACATCAGGTAAAAAAAAATCCCAGAGAACATTTCTACTGATGCTTTCTTTGCCTCCTTGAAAAATGCTATATAAGTTGAAGGTACTGAGGTATTACAGTAATTACTAGGGAAAAAGAAATAATTCACAATAAATTTAGAACTTGAAGCAGAATAGCATTTTTATAGACCTTGAGTAATTCTGGTTTAGCTCTCTTAAAGAAATGTTGGCCATGGGAACACAGTATTAGCTGTTTAGAACTCCCAGAACCTAAAATGTTTGGGATCTCTCTGGGTGACTCAATGCCTTGAGTTCATAAATGCAATGTCCCTGAAGAATGAAAGAGAAATGTGCCTTAATGAGCTGGAGGCATGAGAGGTGTAAGTTCCCTCTGCAGCAAGCAAAAGTCCACAATAAAAGTAACCAAGACCTACCGTGAAGAGAGAGAACAGCATCCAGGTGGCAATCATGATCTAACTTTCCCGCAGTTATACCTGATCTTCAGAACCCACTGTGCCTATAGCTTCGCCCCGGTTTCCCTTTCTTCAGTAGGACATCTGATGTAAGGACACAGGAACACAGCCCTCTGCCAGGTCACAGAGTTTCAAGTGAAGCAGGACTGAGCTCGCATCCCGTACCTGCCTGCACGCACCTGGTGGACACTGCCCCAGGAAGCACACGGACTGCAACGTGAACCGGCCTGACTTCTCCGATTCAAAGGTACACTTTGGAAACATGTTACAGCCTTCAAGGGCAAATGAAACAGGAGTCAAGTGTATTTATTTTTACACAGCTACTAATGATCAGATTACATTTTATCAGATCAATTATGATTTGACAAACACTAGCTGTTACTTGAATTCAAATGTAATAGGATAACATGCCCTGGGTAAGCAGTAAGCAGTTGTGGTTTTTTGTTTTTGTTTTTGTTTTCATTTTGTAAAGTCATGATGACTTATAATAAAACATCAGAAAGTGACCTTCAAGACTTTTCTCCTCCTGTAAAAGGCTGCTGGCTCTCCACGATAAGGAAGAGTCACTGGACACTGTTTACACTAAAGAGAAGTAACACTATTGGTTCAAACAAAGGCACCTTTACAGAGAGGAAGAAAACCTGTTTAGCAAAGAGGCAGGTGCAAAAAGGGATGAGCATCTTGTGAAACATGATACAAAGCGAAGTCAAGGCACAGGCACTCCTGGTAATGGCATGAGAATACAATTCTAGCCTCCTAAGACACAAAAGTCAAAATCCTATTTTTGTTAAGAATTGTGTTAAGAAGGGTTTTTTTGTTTTGTTTTGTTTTGTTTTAACATTGTCCTGTTTTTAAGATTTTAGGTAAATTATGCTCCTGGTGTCAGTTAGGATGTCTGGCTCCTTCCTTCTAAGGCCAAGGGGTAACTGTGACCTCATCCACTGGCCCCTGGAATCAACTAGTACTTATCTCCATCTCGGGACTTGCTGTAGCCATGCTGTATTCCTTAATAAAGATCTTTTCATGGCTGGTTTTTACCTGCTTTATATTATCTCTAGAGATCATTTTCATTCCATTTTAAAACATTCTATCAGACATAGCTAGTCTTGGCTTCAGCCCCAATTTCAACAAGTGGAATTAAAGGAGGCAGTTCTTTGAAATGCATACATGTGCTCTCCAACAAGTGATCTAGTTTCCATTTCTTACTGCTTCTCCCATCCATCTCCCCAGTGTCCTTTCTCCCCACTGCTCTGCACTGCCCATTATGGTGCTCCTAGTCATAGGCTGGCTACTGACTACTTGAAATGTGACCAGTGTGACTGAGGATCTGATTTTTAAAATTGTATATAGTTAATTTAAATGCAAACTGTAGGCCGGCGCAGTAGCTAATGTCCGAAATGCAAGCACTTTTGGGAGGCCAAGGCAGGTGGATTACCTGAGGTCAGGAGTTCCAGACCAGCCTGATCAATATGGTGAAACCCCATCTCTACTAAAAATACAAAAATTAGCTGGGCATGGTGGCATGCAGCTGTACTCCCAGCTACTCCGGAGACTGAGACAGGAGAATTGCTTGAACCCGGGAGGCAGAGGTTTTAGTAAGCTGAAATCGCATCACTGCACTACAGCCTGGGTGACAGAGCGAGACTCCATTTCAAAAAAAAAAAAGGTAAATGCAAACTTTAATAGCTACTTGTGGCCAGTGGCTGCAGAGTGCAGCTATATAGCTCTTTATTTTGAGGCAGAAGAATAGGGTCTAGAGGCAGGGAACCTAAAGCCGATTCACGCTGACTACCTAGAACTGAATCAAAAGGAAAACCTCGACTTTCCACATCGAAGTAACAAAAGGACCAGAGCTACTCCCTTTGCAAACCCCCCACCCTTTTTTTGCGTGGCAGATGAAAAATTGAAAGTACCTCTGATTGCTCCCTTCCCATAACCAATCAGGCTGGCCGTGGGCCAAATCTTCATTTGCATATAAGGAGTATAAATTTGTAACTTCACTGCAGCCTCTGATTGGTCACTTTACACAACCAATCAGATGTTTGCATAGGGTGTAGCTTTGTAACTTCAGCCTCTGATTGGTCCCCTCCTGCAACCAATCAGACTAATCATGAGCCACTACTTCATTTACATAGGGCATACACCAAGTAACCAATGGTAAATCTCTAAAGGGTATTTAAACCTCAGAAAATTCTGTAACCGCTTCCTTGAGCTGCTTGTGAGAGCACGCCCTGTGGCGTGTGCTTTCATTTTCAATAAATCTCTGCTTTTGTTGCTTCATTCTTTCCTTGCTTTGTTCACTTTATCCAATTCTTTGTTCAAGATGCCAAGAACCTGGACACCCTCCACCGGTAACAATTTGAACAGCTCATTTTTGCAATTCAGAAACATGCATACAAATGCTGTTGTCTCAGAGACATCCTCCCTTGATCAGCATATCTAAGCAGCCTCCTCATCCCACATTCCCTTTCTTCCCCTCTCAGCACTTATTACTACTCCAAATGGCTCTGTGTTTGCTTCCCTCCTCTAGGATGTAAGGTCCCTGAGGACAGAAACCTCATACATCTGCCTCACTACTATCTCCTACATGCCTAGAACAGTAACTGGCGTATGGCAGACACTTAGTAAATATTTGTTGAGTCAATGAATGAAATGAACCAGCTCACCTAGCCAGGGTGCCTCCTTGATGAAATGGGAAAAGAGAAATCCATGCAGCTTGGTTAGTAAATGGCTTTTTTAAAATCAGAACTCATGGAACCATGTTCTACAACTCATTCACAGCATCCAGTTCTGCATTCAAATGACAAGGAAGTGAAGGAGCCTCCAAACCATGATAAGGCTGGAACCTTAGAGGCCATGGTCTTGGGACTCTCCAAGAATAGACATGAGGCTTCTCTAATAGAGCAGGGAAGAGCCACCTCTGAACAAATAACTGCAACTGTGAAGACCCGCAAGATTGGTCCCAGCCCTACTGGGAATGTACTGTGTCAAATACTGCACAGTGATCAAGACAAACACGGTCCTCAAACCTTTGGGGCCTCTCCGACACATCAGACACATTAATAGTATTAAGATGATGCGTTAGTTCTGGGCCGCTGTTGATGGAGAGCACAAAAGGGGACACCTTTCTCCTCTTGAGGTGATCAAGGAAGGCTTCTCAGAGCAAGGGCTGATAAAGCTGAGTCTTGAAGTGGGGTAGAGTTAGCCATGTTAGAGAGAAGGACTAGCATGGTGGAGAGAATTGGGGGTTGGGTGTGACAGGGAGATGGGAGATGGTTAGTCCAGGCAGGAAGGATAGCAAAAGCAAAGTCACCTGAGGCATGGAATGGTATAGTGTTTACAGAGAATTGAAATTACGTTGGTTTTACTCCAGTGTAAAGAGTGAGGTCTGGAGTGGCAAGAAATAAAACCAGAGCAATGGGTACGGGGTCAAATCATAGACCACATAGGCTTTGAATCCCAAGGATTTGGGGACTTCTTCCTAGGGCAAATGGGGAGAGGCTTTAAGAAGAGAGATGAAATGACTATCTGCTTTGTAATGAACTTCATGACCCTAAAGATTTACTGGAGGCAAAGAAAATGAAAAAGTACATAACACTTGAGACAAATACACTCTGTAGGACAGGGATGGAAAATACTGCCTCTGTGTCCAGAAACCTGATGGTGTCAACTGGGCCAAAAGTGATATGGCTGCTAAAGACAGGTTGATAGTCATGTAATTTAGACTGGCTTTGCAACTTAATGCATGTGCATGTACACACACGCACCTATGCAGTCATGAGCCCAATGCCCACAGGTACAACAGTAATAATCAGTGGAGCGCCAGCAAGAAATCCCATCTTGGAAAGTCAGCAAATGGTACAAGTCATTCTCTGCAGCTTTTCAAGGAACTGCCTCTATGTAGGTCTGATCAAGCATGCTTTAGATTCAAATCCAGCAAACACTTAGTGCCTACTATGTGCTGGGTGCTCTCATAGACATTAACTTCTTCAATAATCATAGTATTAAGCACATCTCTTAGACCCTTTATACTGCCCAGACATCTGCATGTAGATGGCTTTTTTAAATATTTTAATCAATTTTTACCTTCATTATATTAAAATGCAAATAGCAAGCACATAGTTTTTAAAAATCAAATAGAGTTTAAGGGTTAAATTGTCAAACAAGTGCCCCACCCCCTCCCACTTCTCAGTCTTATACCACTTGCAACTCTTTGTAGTTACTTCTTTTTTCTTTTTTTTTTGAGATGGAGTCTCACTGTTATTGCCCAGGTGGAGTACAGTGGTGAAATCTCGGCTCACTGCAACCACTGCCTCCCGGGTTCATGCAACTCTCCTGCCTCAACCTCACGAGTAGCCGGGATTACAAGTGCGCACCACCATGCCCAGCTAATTTTTGTATTTTTAGTAGAGACGGGGGTTTCACCATTTTGGCCAGTCTGGTCTCGAACTCCTGATCTCAGGTGATCCGCCCACCTCGGATTCCCAAAGTGCTGGGATTACAGGTGTAAGCCACTTCCCATGGCCTGTAGTTATTTTTTTATAGTACTTGCACACTTGTCTAAATATGAAGTTTAGGCTATCTTGCTTTCTATTTATCAGTTTTAGGCATTATCCATTGGCATCCCCCTCAGCTTGTCCTCCCAATATTTTTATTTACTTCACAAATTCCTCAGTGTTTATTATTAGGTTCATATAAATTTTGTGCACTGAAGACTTACAGAGTATATTATGTTTTCTCGTCTAATTTTTTTGGGGTTTTTTCCTCTGAAGTTAACTATACTCCCCAATTGCTTAGTTTTCTATTTATATACTGTTAACTCAACCCAAAGTTCCAGATCTGTAAAACATCACAGTAGCATTTTCTACATCAGTACATCAAGAAATCCACCTGTTCCATTTTGTCCCACAGCCATGGGTCTTCCTGCTCCAGTCTTGCTTAGTTGACTGCTAGACTTTATAGTCTCTTGAGTTTCTATATCATTGGTTTCCTGCATCCCATATCCCATCTCTTATACTTTTTCAACTTACCGCTTCACCTTGCTGGAGCACATCCTTCACTACCTTTCCCTTTCCTTTATCTACATTCTCTTTAATTTTAATTACTATTTTTTTATTAAAGATATACAGGTACATAGTTTAAAGCGCCTAATAGTTCTATGGACTTTACAGAAAACAACAATTCCTACAGGTCACCACCTCAGTCTGCTTCCCTTCAATTTTTCCTCCCAAGAGTAAGTACAATTGGCCCTCTGCCTCTGGTTACACACTTAGACTCAACCAACCACAGATGGAAAATATATTTTTTAAAGTATGATTGCATCTAGGCTGGGCATGGTGGCTCACACCTGTAATACCAGTACTTTGGGAGGCTGAGGCAGGCAGATTACAAGGTCAGGAGATCGAGACCATCCTGACTAACATGGTGAAATCCCATCTCTACTAAAAATACAAAAAAAATTAGCCAGGCGTGGTGGCACATGCCTGTAGTTCCAGCTACTTGGGAGGCTGAGACAGGAGAATCACTTGAACCTGGGAGGCGGAGGTTGCAGTGAGCCGAGATCACGCCACTGTACTCCAGCCTGGGCGACACAGCGAGACTCCGTCTCAAAAAAAAAAGAAAAATAAACAAACAAAAGAAGTATGGTTGCACCTGTAGTGAACATCCACAGACTTTTTTTCATCATGATTCCCTAAATAATACAGTATAAAAACCATTTACATAGCATTTACATGGCATTAGCTCTCATAAGTAATCTATAGATCTTCATAGGCTATATGCAAATACTATACCATTCTATATTAAGGACCATCTGTAGATTTTGGTATCTGAGGAAGCTCCTGGAACCACCCCCCATAGTTACCAAGGGTATCCTTGGTACTTTAACCTCTTTTAGGTGATTTTTGGTAACAATTTACATTGCTTCTTTGTGATCTTTCCATTGTTGGCATTATTTATTAACTTCTCAATATGGAGAATGATAATTTAATGGTTTTTCCTATCTATGCCCTCACCATATGAGGGTACTCTTCCCAACATAATTATATGGAAACTAGTAATTATATAGTATACTATAATAATGTAACATTACTTTCAGCTAAGCCACATGGTGAATGATGGTCAATTTTCCTTTCCTGAACATCTTACTGTTTTCTTCAGCGTTAGTAACAGTATTTCCCCACCTTTGCTTAGTGTTTTATATAGATCTTGCTAATTCAAGCCCAAACTTTTCCATCATGTTTCTAAATCTCTTCTCACGACACCAAGATGCCTCACATATTCTATCAACTCCACCTTACAAAGGAAATCATTTCCTGGGCCTCTGGCATGCTTCGAGAGCACAGCGGTCACGCTGGGAG
Organism: Mandrillus leucophaeus; assembly: GCF_000951045.1. Lineage (NCBI taxonomy): Eukaryota > Metazoa > Chordata > Mammalia > Primates > Cercopithecidae > Mandrillus > Mandrillus leucophaeus. The sequence continues at coordinate 5,705,036 of NW_012108252.1, read as the reverse complement.
TTCCCGCCCTCAGCATCTAGAAATTTCCTCTGCCTCTCTCAGGTTGGATCTCCCATTTGCTCTATTGCTGGTAGTTTTCTTTCCTGGTTTACGCCCTCATTTCAATGGACCATCTTCTCCAGTTGCTTTCCGAAAACTTGTTGTGTGTGAAATGCATTATTCTACCCTCACAAGAGTTTGAAGGAATATACAGTTCTAGTTTTAAAATCATGCTCTTCCATGCTATCAAAGGTCTTGCCCCAATTGTCTTCTAGCAGCCAGTGTTGGTATTAAGAAGTCAAGCCCATTTCTATTCTTGACTCTTTGTATGTGATCTATTTTCTCCCCCTGGAAGCTTACAGGATCTTCTCTTTGAACCAATGGATTTTTTTCAACAAAGTTTTGCAAGATAGAAAGCAGACAAATAAGTAGGAAAAAAAACAAACCAAACCAAAAAACAAAAAACTTTGCAGACTTAAAACCAAAAACAAAACAGTATCCTAGGCTGTCAATGGGGAAGGCTGAGAACCAGCTGATTCATCTAAAGAAGTGCAAAGGCCCAGAAATGTTTCAACATTATTAAAACAGACCAGGCCTCCTTATTTTAGCCACACACACCCCTAGCCTAATGCCAAAAACCATGCTGCTGTTGCCTTGTTTTCTGTTATCCTTGTGCTTGCAGACTTACGCCTTTTTAAAACAACTCCCCTAAGTGAAATAAGTTAGTATAGAAGGACAAATAACGTATGATTCCACTGATACAAGGTACCTAGAGTAGCAAACTATAGAGACAGACAGTAGAAGGGTGGTTGCTAGGGGCTGGGGGAAGTGAGGAATATAGAGCAGGGTCGTTGTTGTTGTTGTTGTTGTTGTTGTTTTTGAGATGGAGTTTCGCTCTTGTTGCCCAGGCTGGAGTGTAATGGCATGATCTCGACTCACCGCAACCTCTGCCTCCCAGGTTCAAGCGATTCTCCTGCCTCAGCCTCCCGAGTAGCTGGGATTACAGGCATGCACCACCATGCCTGGTAATTTTGTATTTTTAGTAGAGATGGGGTTTCTCCATGTTGGTCAGGGTGATCTCGAACTCCCGACCTTAGGTGATCCGCCCACCTCGACCTCCCAAAGTGCTGGGATTACAGGCATGAGCCACCATGCCCGACCCTACAGAGTCATTGTTTAATGGGTACAGAGTTTCAGTTTGGGAAGATGAAAAAGTTCTGGACAAAAATGTTGGGAATGGTTGCACAATATGTTCAGTACTTAACTCTACTGAACTGTACACCTAAACATGATTAAAATGGTAGGTTTTATGTTACATACATTTTACCACAAAACCAAAACCAAAAATTCTCTTTCTATCATTTAAATGAGGTTTTGTTTGGTGGGGGGTGCAAGTAGATACCAGTGTTCAATCCACTATCTTTATGCAGAAGTCTTTTGTAAGTGAGATTTTTCCCCTTATTTCTACTCTTCCGGCCAGATCAGCAGTTCTAAACTTTAGGGTACATAAGAATTATTACAAAGGGTTCTGACACAAAACTACTGGTTGTTTTTGTATACTTTATTTTATAGGTGATCTCAAGGGTGATTTTTATACCACATCAGGTTTCACTTCCTACGGTGTTTTAGAGCCTGGCCCTCTTATGTTAAGATGCCACTGCTTGGCTGGGTGCAGTGGTTCAAGCCTGTAAATTCCAGCACTTTGGGAGGCTGAGGTGGGTGGATCACCTGAGGTCAGGAGTTTGAGACCACCCTGGCCAACATGGTGAAACCCCATGTCTACTAAAATACAAAATTAGCCAGGTGTGGTGGCACACTCCTGTAATCCACTTGAATCCAGGAAGCAGAGGTTGCAGTGAGCTAAGATTGCACCACTGCACTCCAGCCTGGGCAACAAGAGCAAGACTCCTTCTCAAGAAACAAAACAAAACAAAAAGCCACTGCTTGCACTATCTTGGGATATACTGAGAAAACTATGAACCAAAGAACCAGAGAGGTGATGTTCTAGACCAGAACACAGGTTCCTCTCTTTACTTCACACATTAAAAGGCTGAAGTCAGTGGCAAATAACTTTAACTATCAAATAAAAACACATATGGGGGAACCAGGGCTATTTAGCATGGTGAAGAAGGTTTGGTGAGTTGAGGGCTTTGGAGTAAGCATGAGAACCCCATCCCAGATCTCTAATACCATGAGGGCTCTCACAGGAAAGTGGAGTTGCACAGAATTCTGGGAAGCCCCAGCAGGGACCTGGCACGGGCAGAGAAGCCACTGGGTGTGAGATTCCAGTTTAAAAGAAGGGAGAGTTTCCTGTCACTTGGGCTGGACTGCCAATGGAGCATGAGGCCTGGTGGCTGGCAGGAAGACCCTTTGGGAAGCAGGTGCTGGGGCCTCGGCTGGCTAACCTCTAGGAATTATTTTAGCCCTGGGATTCTCTGTGAAAAGATTCGTGTTCATAGAACATTGACCCAAGCAGTAAACAAAACACCACACCCTGCCAAGCCAGAGAGTAATGTGGTATGTTCTATTTTAAGAACATAATCCACTAAGAAACACAGACATCTAAAAAAAGGAATCTATGTTTATAGGCAACATGCAAGCCACAATTCTAGTCCTCCCCCTGCCTTTCCAAAATTTCTCTTTTTAACAATGTCAATTCCAAAGCGTAAACAACAGTAATTCTCAATGAAATGCTCTGGTGCGAGTTGTGAATTTTTTCCTCCTAAGAAAAAATATCTTTGGATACATCACTTTTCAGAGAGGAAAACCTTCAAGTTGAACTACGTTGATTGATTTTTCCAAAATACACACTTTTTAGAAAGTGGTAAAAAAAAATTAAGCAAAAAAGTGTCAGAAGAAGCACCTTCTCCTATTTACTCAAATGTGCATATTCTTTCTGCAAGACCCTCAAAGCAGTAACTGCATGTTACCAGGCTGAAGCAGTGCCTCTTCCTACTCACTGCATTCACTTTAAATATGTATCTTTCATTCAGTCTCCGGAAGGATTCAAAACACTATAACACAAACTATGGATTATTGAACTTCAGTTCATTGGTTTCCTCTGAGAAGCTCAAAAAAACTTTTAACATTTGGCCGGGCGCGGTGGCTCACGCCTGTAATCCCAGCACTTTGGGAGGCCAAGGCGGGTTGATCACCTGAGGTCAGGGGTTCGAGATCATCCTGGCCAACATGATGAAACCTCGTCTCTACTAAAAATACAAAAAATTAGCTGGTCATGGTGGTGGGTGCCTGTAATCCCAGCTACTTGGGAGGCTGAGACAGGACAATGGCGTGAACCCAAGAGGCAGAGGTTGTGGTGAGCCGAGATCGCATCACTGCACTCCAGCCTGGGCAACAGAGTAAGATACTGTCTCAAAAAATAAATAAATAAATAAATAAAATAAAAACTTTAAAAATTCAACTTATCAACTTAATTAACAATGGGCACAGCTTTTATAGACAGAAGAAACAGAAAATCAGTTAGCTGACAGCAACTTCTACTTCTGCCACAGCACTCTAAGCACATGTGAGTCATGCAGACATTTTACATCGTGTTTCCCATCTCTCACTACACCTGACATCACACCTCTATGGTTTTGATGGTCTAGAATTATCAACCTTATTGGCAACTCCTATTAAATCTTTTTCTGATAACATAAAGCATAAAGATGAAAAGAGATAAAATGTATGGCTTCTCCCAAAAGTTCTCTTTCTCTTAGGAAAATAGAAGATACTAAAGACCTTAAAGCAACCTTCCCTGCCAATTTCCAACACTATCATTGGTCTCCTGGGATGCAGTCTTCAAATCACCAGGAGACCAATGATAGTGATGGAAAGGTTAACAGCGGTCAGGGCTGCCTGGCACTATGCCTACTGTGTAGTAGCTGCTGAATGTACGCTGACAAAACTGATGAAGAGAAAGAACAAAGTTGATTTTTCAGATAGGGATCCTCAATCTTCTTTTTTTTTTTTTTTTTAAGACAAGAAAGAGTCTTACTCTGTCACCCAGGCTAGAGTGCAATGGCACAGTCTCAGCTCACTGCAACCTCCACCTCCCGGGTTCAAATGAGTCTCCTGCCTCAGCCTCCTGAGTAGCTGGGATTACAGGCTCCTGCCATCACGTCCAGCAAATTTTTGTATTTGTAGTAGAGATGAGGTTTTACCAGGTTGGCCAGGCTGGTCTTGAAATCCTGACCTCAGTTTTCTGCCTGCCTTGGCCTCCCAAAGTGCTGAGATTACAGGTGTAAGCCATCATGCCCAGCAACCTTCTAATAAAACTCTGTATTCTCTCAGTAGGCAACAAGTGCAGAAAGACAGATACATAGAATCATGCTCCATATGTACCTTCTAGACATGGCAGTCCTGCCCTGGTTATTGGCTGAATCATGATGATTTTTTTTTCCCCGAGTCTTTTCTACACTATTTCTGTGGGAAAACCTAGAGAGACTGAAGATTAACCTAACATCTCAGCTTGCAGGTTTTTTTTTTTTTTTTCTTTTCGGAGACAGAGTCTCACTCTGTCACCCAGGCCAGAGTCCAGTGGCACGATCTCGGCTCACTGCAACCTCCGCCTCCTGGGTTGAAGCGATTCTCCTGCCTCAGCCTCCCGAGTAGGTGGGATTACAGGCATGCACCGCCATGCCTGGCTAATTTTTGTATTTTTAGTAGACCTCGCCATGTTGACCAGGCTGGTCTCGAACCCCTGACCTCAGGTGATCTGTCCACCTCGGCCTCTCAAAGTGCTGGAATTTACAGGCAAGCTTGAAGAGTAAAATAAGTTGTGTGTTCTCACTCCTCACTGCATACCAGAAAGATACATTCACTTCCTATCAGATGAAATGTTGACCATAACCAGGAGATTTTTGAGGCACTTCATCAAATTATACAAAAGGGAAATAATATTTCTCGGCAGGTTAATAGGGAATAATCACTGAGGGCAGCAAAGTACTGATTTTAAAAGAAAACATCCTTATTCAGCCAAGGTTGAGCTGCCTGGGGCGATATTTCAAATTAACTACACACGTTTCCTAAAATTAATTGTCATAGCCAACTGCTATTGTTTGACACCTTTGCTGATGAACATCAGCTAAATGTATTTCGACCTGAAAGTCAGGAGGCCACCACTGCCATTTTCCACACCAAGAGAAATGTTCTTGGAGTAAACACTCCATGTGTATCCACCAGCTGATTCTTTTCTAGATTACAAAGGGAGGTTGTTTACTTTTGAAAGAACAAATTGCTCAGCCATGATTGTTAATTATTTGAGTCAACAGTAGTACAAGAGTGCAAGTGAAATATCTTCCTAATCAAAACAAAAGCTGTCTAAATTCTCCAGAGTTTTTATTGGAAACTACCCTCAGTGCAAGAGAATGAAAATAAAATAAACTGATATATGACAAACACTAAGAATATCTGAAAATATGTTTAAACCTACATTTGGGGCTAAATGCTCTTTTCCCGATCCGCTTTTAATGTCCTTTCAGAACAGTATGAAACAAAAACAAAACTTAAAAATTCATAAGTGCTAAAATAAAAGTTATTTACAAATAGATAAGAATACATAAATTCAGAAAAATTCACCATAGGAAAATATAGACAGAGAAGCTTTCCTGTATTCAGCAAACAGTGACCAAATACCTATTATATGCCAGACTCAAGGTACTGAAGTGTTCTTCACTATCTCTAAGAACTCAAAAGAAGGCTGTCGTGTAGTTATAACAGAGACCATATGGTCTGCAAGGCCCACAATATTTTCTTTTCTTTTCTTTTCTTTTTTTTTTTTTTTTTAGACTGAGTCTCGCTCTGTTGCCCAGGCTGGAGTGCAGTAGCACCATCTGGGCTCACTGCAACGTCTGCCTCCTGGGTTCAAGCGATTCTCCTGTCTCAGCCTCCTGAGTAGCTGGGATCACAGGCACCCACCACCACGCCCAGCTAATTTTTGTATTTTTAGTAGACATGGCATTTCACCATGTTGGTTAGGCTGGTCTCAAACTCCTAACCTCGTGATCTGCCCGCCTCGGCCTCCCAAAGTGCTCGGATTACAGGCAAGAGCCACTGCACCCGGCCAAGACCTACAATATTTTCTATCTGGCCCTTTGCAGAAAACATTTGCTAATGCCTATTCTAAATCAAGATGTATCTAAAGGAGAACCATTGGGTTTATTCAAAATTTGTCCAAACGGTGTTGGACTGCCATGTACTCAGTTATGGAATAGTCAGTGGATATCCTGAAGAGAGCCCTGACCCCCTAACCCATGAGTCAGAGACGTCAGATTCATGCCCAGCCTCACCATTTACCTGACACATGGCTTTGTTAGTTCAGATAACTCCCTTTCTGTCTAGGGTTTCTCATCTGTCAAATGGGAGAACTTGCCCACATTACAAGATGTTAAAGTGTTTTGGTTACTGTAAATGCACAACCTCGAAGTGAATGTACTAGAAAGCTATCACTGAATGTGTACTTGCACATGTGCCAAGTACCATGCAAGGGCTTCCTTTGTGTTACTGTATTTCATCCACATTTAATAGGGTATCGCCCTGTTAGAGGAGTACGACTCTAGTCTTCCTTTTACAGATAAAGGAACCACAGCTCAGACAGGTTAAGGGATTTGCTTGTTGTCACACAGCAAGTAGTTAACCTGAGAATCACACCCAGGATTGTCAGGCTCCAGAGCTTATGCTATGAACTATGGAGAACATTGATTCCAAAACTCTGACTCACGGAGTGGTATCCACCAAATCTATCCACTTCATTGAATAAAAGGCCTACTGGAATTGTTTGAGACAAACGCCAGTCTGGGCCTACCACAGGGGTGGTACAAACTGTGTGACAGCCTCCGTCATGTGCTACAGGTTATGAATTGCCCATAAAATAAACATTAAAGCTTTATCCATACAGGCAAGTGAAAGGGAGCCCCAAGCAATGATACTATAATGTTACCTTGACAGATGCCAGGATCAATTTCAAATTAACAAGTAACCCATAAAAAAATGGCTCAACTGCCGGGTGTGGTGGCTCACACCTGTAATCCCAGCACTTTGGGAGGCCGAGGCAGGCGGATCACGAAGTCAGGAGTTTGAGACCATCCTGGCTAACATGGTGAAAACCCGTCTCTACTAAAAAATACAAAAAATTAGCCGGGCGCGGTGGCAGGTGCCCGTAATCCCAGCTACTCGGGAGGCTGAGGCAGGAGAATAGCAGGAACCCGAGAGGCAGAGCTTGCAGTGAGCCAAGATCGCGCCACTGCACTCCAACCTGGGCGACAGAGCGAGACTCCGTCTCAAAAAAGAAAAAAAGAAAAAGGACTGATGAGCTTTATCAGATTAGAGGGTGATAAAGAGACGATATCAAAATACAAAGTGTGACCCAGGATTGGATCCTGGTGTGGGGGTAAAAAAAAAAAATGCTAGAGGTCACTTTGCAAAAACTGGCAAATTTTGAAAATAAAGTTTATATTAGGTAATAGTATTGTATCAATGTCAAATTTCCTGAATTTTTAAAACACTTTTGAGACTAAAGTAATAAAAAGGGCATGATACCTGCAACTTATTTTTAGAAGGTCCAGAAAAAATATTAAAAATTATACATCTGTATATAATATAGACATATAAATTATATGACATACGTCAAGCAAATATGAGAAATGTTAACAATTAGTGAAGAGAAAACAAAAATTCTTTGTGTACTACTCTTGCAACTCTTTTGTAAGTTTAAAATTATTTTAAAATAAAAAAGTAAAATATCTGAAACTTTGCTACATGGGAAAATGCTTATGCTAAAGTGAGTAAAAACATTAGGATACAAAAGTTCATTGTAGAATGATATCACAAGAATAGGGGTAGCTTTTACACGAGTGACTATAGAGGTTAAAAAAAATAAAGAAAAAAAGAGAATGAGTGTAGTTTAAAATATACATATTCGGAGGAAATAAGTCTAAATGTTACCAGTGGCACATCATTTCTGAGTGGTAAAATTCGGATTGAGTTTTCTTTTCTTCTTTTTATACTTTTTTATGTCTACATTTCTATAATAAGCATGCGTTATTTTCATAATCAGGAAAAATGAGGCATTAGAGGGAAATTATACATTTTTATGAATTAAATATTCATAAAAATCTGATTCAGTTTTCAAACAATTTTATGTACTAGCTTGATAGTGGAATTTGAAGATAAGGCATCTAAGCCCTAGATAAAATCCTGTTTACAGCAGCAATACCAAATTGGTAAATTTTACAACACATTAGAAATTATTTTCCATTCAAGCCTCAGAAGAGTAGGGGTGAACTACAGGTCTAGTGCAAGAAACAGCTGGCACACCAATATTCAGCCAGAATGTTTTCAAGATTGTCAATTGACAACAAAAATAATTGTGCCTGCATTCAAGAACCCATTCTTCTAATTCATCTCTTATAGTGACTTCTTTTTTTTTTTTTTTTTTTTTTTTTGAGATGGAGTCTCACTCTGTTGCCCAGGCTGTAGTGCAGTGGCGTGATCTCGGCTTACTGCAATATCCGCCTCCTGGGTTCAAGGGATTCTCCTGCCTCAGCCTCCCAAGTAGCTGGGATTACAGGCATGCGCCACCACACTCAGCTAGTTTTTGTATTTTCTATTAGACGGGGTTTCGCTGTGTTGGCTAGGGTGATCTCGAACTCTTGACCTTAGGTGATCCACTTGCCTCGGCCTCCCAATGTGCTAGGATTACAGGCATGAACCATGACACCGGGCATATGGAGACATTTTAAAAACCCATTTCTGGTTCTGAAAATTAGAATACTACATGGTGTATGTATGTGCATGTGTGTGTTTATAATTTTTTTTGTGAACTACTGGAGTCAGTTGCAGACATAATGCATCATTATTCCTAATACTTCAGGGTACATTTCCTAAAAACAAAGACTTTTTCCACCTAACCACAGTCTAGCCTCAAAATCTTGCAATTAACATTGATAGAATTCTACCATCTAAACCATAGACCTCATGCAAATTTCAATCTTGGTCCCAATGATTTTTCTTACCAATAAAATGATCCAATTTAGGCTTCCATGTCTCATGTCTCTAGTCTCCTTCAATTTGGGGTACTTTCTTGGTCTTTCCTTATCTTTCATGACTTTTACTTATTTATTTATTTGAGATGGGGTCTCACCATATTGCCTAGGCTAGCCTCAAACTCCTGGCCTCAAGGGATCCTCCCACTTCAGTTTCCCAAGTAGCTCGGATTATAGGCGCAAGCTATCATGCCCAGCTAATTTGGGGCTTCTAAAGATTATTGATAAGTTATTTTGTTGAACATCCCGCAATTTGGGGTTATCTGATATTTCCTCATGATTAGATCCAACTTAAGCATTTGTGCAGGAATATCACAGAAGCGATGCTGTGTTTTTCTCTGTGCATATCATCAAATGGTGCACAATGCCAATCTGTCCAATTGCTGATGGTGTTAGACTTGATTATTTGATTAGGGTGGCATCTGCCAAGTTTCTCTACTGCCAGGTTACTATATTCCCTTTGCCATCAATATGTATTTTGTGGGAAGACACATGCAGCTGTATAAGTATCCTGATGGGACGATATAATCATTAAAAAAGGTATACTAAGTAGCAATCAATGTTCAGCCTCCAGAAAAAAACTAACAGAATTTCATAATAAGTTAGTTAGTTACATTTAAGAACTATACTATCCTGGAAACACTTTTTCAGAACTTTCCCAGAGAAAAGACGCTGGGGAGGGAAATCCCATAATGTAGTCACTGCAGTTTGCCGAAGGTAAATCTAATGTTTATCTGCAAAGTCACAGAAGTGGTGACATTTAGATGTGCAACCTTTAATCCCTGGGGAAACTTCGAAAAATAAATATGATTTGCCCTCTAGATATATCCTTGGAGCTGGCTTTCTTGACCTATCTGAACTTTCTTGTTTGTTCTCTTAACAAAAGGCTTTTAACTGAGATAAAACAACAAGCTAGGCTAACCCTGGCTTGAGTCTGGATCACACACAAAGTGATCCAAAGAGTGTCAAGTGTCCATGTAAAACACCCTATAAAAGCTGTATCAGCCAAGGCAATTCTCAGCTCAGGTCATGCGGCTCACTTCAAGTGTCCCAGTTGAGAGGGCGTCCAGGAACTCCCCAGAGAGAACAACCTGTAGTCTTTTTACTTAAGCTTCTTATTTCCTAAAAGCTTTGTGTTTGTCTGAAAACACAAGACCAGCAATGACGCATTCTTGCTCAGAACAAAAACTGTCATTAAGATGGACTTGCAGACAGAGGCTTCAGGGCTTCGCACTAAAGACTCATCCTGTGTTTTGGAATTTATGATGATTATTACAAAAGAAATTGCAGAATCAATTGTAATTTTCCTTTCTTATACCTGGCAAGCACAATGGTAGAAACCTTTCCTAAGGCAATGCTTAACAGTTTGGGCTTGGTGCGTGTGAAATATAAAAATAAAATATAAAATATAAAAATAAACAGTGATGCATGTCTCCTCTCTCTCATTGCCTCAGGTTTCCATTTTCTAATTGAATGATTCTCTTTAGAGAATCAAAATGGTCACATGCAAAGTTAACCAAGTAAGAAGGGGAGAAAGCAGGCTAGGTAGGCCAGAGGAGAAGGGGCATTTGGGGTATCAACCAAGGTAGAGCCGGGGCAGAAGTCAGGGGACAAAGAATGCCAGCCGACAGAGTAGCCTGAGTTTTGGCTACTCCCCAAGGTGGGTTATCTGGGCATGCAGGCTGCATTTGAAGGGCAAGATCATGCGGACAGATTGTGGCTCCAAGTGGTTCAGACACCTCTATAGCATTTATACCCTATGAACACTGCTCCCTCAAACAAGACACTACGCCAGCACCCAAGGATTACTACACCTAACTCCAAATCTCACTCAAACCAATGGCTTCTTCATCTACCCCCATCCTTGCAACAAATCCTTAGCACAATTCTCAGAGATGCTAGAGGGCAGAGATAAGTAATTCCTTTAAAGTCTGCCTTTAGTTTCTCTTCCTTTCCCATGCATGACACTATAAGCAAATTCTATCATCCACATGATTCTGGAAAGACCCAAGCTTAGCAGCAGGCAGTTTTTTGAGACTTTTGATAGATCAGGGACCGCTCCATTCTGATGGGCCCCTTGCCAGCCTCAGCCACAGAGCTGCTCCAGAGAGAGCCCGCCATCCCTAGCAACAGTGGGCAGTTTGACTTTGGGTTATGAGAGGCTTTTTTGGTCCTCATGGCCGAGTCCTAAGGAAAGTGATGAAGATTTAGAATTTCTTATTTTCTCTGCCACTTCTTTCTCCCTCTCCTCCCCCTCATTTTTGCCCACATCAACAGTTTTCTTTACATTGGAATGTAGTTAAGATTCTATATTTTACCAACAGGCTTAAGCAGGTACTTTCCTAGGTTTAGGGTTATATTGGTTCAGAGAAAAACTTTGAGAAGGAAAAACTAGAAATTCCAATATAATGAGTTAATAGTATGAACTACTAATAACTCATCTTTCACTGTTTCCCTAACACTATCTATAAACACAAAATGGTGAGAAAATCACAGATAACCAAATGTTTGACTTAGAATGATCTTACTGATCTTGTACATATATAAAAAAGTCCTATGAAGACTATAAAAGGTTAGTTAATAACACAGTGACGGGCAGAGCACAGGCATCTCCCAAATTACCCCCAGGTTCCTATCACTCAATAATACTACTTAAGTCTGAGGGAATTTTATAGACATGATTTTGGCTGAAATTTACCCACAAGAAACAATGGCAGTGCTAAGTAATTAGAAAATACGCCCATTTTCTATGTATCAGGGCATAGAACAATCATTGCACAGAAAGATTCTTAAATGAAAAATAATTGATCTTCATTGAAAGCTAACTGAAAGAAGGAGGAGTTACAGAGGACATGTATCCATCCAAGTGACTAAGCATAGAGAGGGAGAAAGTGAACTGAGCTGTGAACTGTCAAAGATGTCAATAAGATAGACTACATCCTGGGAGCCATGAGTAGAGGTGGCCCCTCAGTAAATGGCAGGCTTTCCAAAGTCACAGAAGATCTTTACCAATTTAAAAAAGTGAAAAGCTATATTCCTGTTAGTCATTTCCTAGAGAGGAGAAAGTAACATTTGGGACCTCGCTAAAGCAGCCATAAGAATTTTATGTTTATCCCCTTTTACATCTCTAATAGTAACTATTACTGAGTACCTATCAGATTCTCTAAACATTGAGTTGAACTATATGAAATTCCTAATATTTGACCATTTGACTTATAAAAATGGCAATTTCAGATGGGTTCTACCAATTCTTTTTTTTTTTTTTTTTTTAAACAGAGTCTCACTCTGTCATCCAGGCTGGAGCGCAGTGGCATGATCTGGGCTCCCTGCAGCCTATGCCTCCTGAGTTCAAGCGATTCTCCTGTTTCAGCCTCCCACATAGCTGACACTACAGGCACGTACCACCACGCCTGGCTAATTTTTGTATTTTTTTTAGTAGAGTCAGGGTTTCACCACGTTGGCCAGGCTGGTCTTGAACTCCTGACTTCAAGTGATCCACCCACCTCGGCCTCCCAAAGTGCTGGAATTACAGGTATAAGCTACCGCACCTGGCCTCTGATTTCTAATTCGAACCTTGCAAGATGGATATTATTACACCCAATTACAGACGAAAAAAACAGAAATGCAAAGAGGAAGAGTAGCATACTCAAGGTCATGAAGACATTAAAAGTGCCATGTTCTGACTGGGGTCTCATAGACCCCAAAGCCAAAGGTCAGGCGCCTCTCTCTATGGTACAGCATGGAGTCATCTGAGTTAGTTCAGGCAGTTAAACACGTATTAAGCAGAACACAGAGCTTCAATCATCCCGGTGAGCCTACTAAGTTTTAAAACAGATTTTCTGCCGCTACCCAGCTTATCACAATTGACCAACTTATACTTTTCTCGGTCCTCTGGTCTACAAAAATGAGAGGATTTGACTGAAGAATTGATGAGGCTCTTTTTTCATCTTCTAAAATATGAGTCATCACAAATAAACAGAGATTTTAAAATTTAGTTCCTAAAACTTTTTAGTTTTTAAATTTACTTTTTAAAATTCTTTTTAAGATAGTCGTTGTTCTTTGGAAACTATCCAAACAATATAAAATAGTTTAAAGTAGAAAGAGAAGAGAAGGTCTCCCCCTCCCCTAATTTTAGCGGTCTGTCTGCATTTGGAATTTTGCCATATACAAGCATGTGACCTTCAACCATTCCCGTAGCTTCCCTGAGACTGCGTTTGAGTGCAGAATGGGACTGGACGATGTTGGCTTCGCTTCCTCTCAGGGGAAGATGAATGTATGAGAGTAGGTGAAAGTGTTTCCACTACGGGTTTTGGGCTAGGTTGTCAGTACCGCTCTGCTAGGAGTCATGGTCACAGGCTTCCCTCTCTGGAGTTTTCCAGGATGCCCCTCGGGTGGGGATGGCCGCCAACCCTCTTCCTCTCCTGGGTCTCACGATTACTTAGCAAGCAGCCTTCCTCCATTAGTCAGGACAATAAGGGTTGGGCATCTTGAGCTAATCAAGTGACATTAGCAAAACGGAAATAGCCGCCTGATTATGATTCAACCAAAGTAAAAATTCTTATAAAACTATCTCTGAATCATGTTTGCATCATTCCTGATAATCAGACCAGGCGGAAGCCAGTGCATGCGAGTGGCCACGAGGACTCACTCTGTTGCAGCTCCACCTCCAGCTCACTTGTGCCCCAAAGACACAGGTTCTGCAAAGCAGATGGGCCATGTGGAAGCTGTTGTTTCCTCAGTGTCTCCTGGCTCTCCTTCCTAGTCCTCATCGCAGGGTTTTAGAGTTAAGAATCCAATAAGCAAATGCACACGTCATTTAATCTCAGAGCTGACAGAGGCCCACAAGATCGCCTAGAAATTTATACCCCAGAACACGAACATGAAAACAGCTGAAGGTTCTGCCCCATCAAGAATACGGAAGGGTTTAAATTAACCACATTAACAAGCCACAAGAATGACATGGAGTGGCCTCAACACACTAAAAATGAACCTGTCTCATGATCAAAGGATATTTCTCTTCTGTTCCTGGGACAAACAAATGCTTTGAAGTCAACTAACAGGCATACACAAATGAAAATTAATATCTGTAGTTTTCAAAACACATTTTGCAGGTCAGCTCATTTGATGTTGAATGGTTGGGAGCAGAATTTCTATTTATTGAAAACAGCATGTGCCAGCCATGTCGGACTTGTTACTGAACTTAATTCTTAACAGCAGCGGCTAATCCTAGGTATTACTGGCCCTATTTTGCAGTTTACAAAACCAAGGTTTTGACAGATGGAATAACTCAGTGGTTCATTCTGGCCTCCCTACCTCTGCTGGGCTCTTTCCCTACAACCTCTTCTCTTTAGAGACCTTTGTTCTTGGTGCATATGTGAATTTCACTGTGGCTTCAGAAAATAAAACATTTTGCAAATTAAGTCAAGGTGACACTGAAAAATGTTAGCTCCCTTCCTACATTAGGGTCTCGTTTCTTTACAGTAAGATCCTTCCATAGCGAACAGTTCCACATTCTCCCAACCAAGGGTTAATTATCTCTGGCACCTTGTTAACCCAGAGGTGTGGCAAACCAAGAAAGTTCTGTTTTAAGAAAGCTCCAGGCCGCGTGTGGCGGCTCATGCCTATAATCCCAACACTTTGGGAGGCCAAGGCAGGAGGATCACTTGAGGCCAGGAGTTCGAGACCAGTCTGGGCAACATGGCAAGACTCTCTCTCTACAAAAAAAAACATTAAAAATTAGCCAGGCGTGGTGGCACACACCTGTGGTCCCAGCTACTCGGGAGGATGAGGTGGGAGGATCACTTGAGCCTGGGGGAGGTGGAAGCTGCAGTGAGCTGTGTTGGCGCCACTGC
>NW_012108252.1:5686420-5689662 GCF_000951045.1 Mandrillus leucophaeus | reverse complement strand
AAAAAAAAAAAAAAAAAAGAGTTTGGAATATAAGCAAATACAACTCTAAACCCAATATGGGAAATTCTTACTGGCTAAATGCTCACTTCCCTAAAAGCCACACAAATTGTACTTCAATCACTGCTGCCTCATCATTATTCTTAAAAGATTTTGTCAAAATGAAAGTGTCAAAATTTAAATAGACAAAATAAACCTCCAAGTTTCATGTTTGTTTTTAACGACAAATATAAAAATAAATTTTAAGGCAGCACAACTACCTTACCTACTTCAGCAGATTAAGGAATTGTCCACATAAAGGAAACTGTTGATCAGAAATTCCATTAGAAAGACAACACCAAAAAAAAAAGAACCTCTACGAGATGTCTAGGAAGCCTAGGCACCTTGCATTAATCTAAGCAAAGCTCAGAAGTATGCAAATTAAAGTACAAACCATTCAGTTTTAACCAGCATTTTCAGAGAAATTTTCGTTAATACTAGTAAACAGAAACACAAAGCAATATCTGAAAGAAAGCTGAGACCTTGATACTTTTTGTCTCTCACAATATTAGCTTACAGCTTAGCAACAGCCAGGGCGGAGGAGGAAATTCCTCTGTTCACACCCACCCCTCATTGATGCCTTTTTTAAGAGGACTGTGCACAATGCATTTAAAAAAATCTATTGTTGGGTGAAGGAAACTCAGATGTTTTCTTCTCCTGGCTAATAATGGATTCAATTGCCTTGAAGTCAATAAACTCCTCGGCGGGAAATACCAAGCAGCAGCCAAACAGGAATAGAGTAAGTAATGCACCAGCCAGCCGATGTGTTTGAAACCTACATTCTAGAAGGCCTTTCAATAGTGAAATACTTCATTCAGCAAACCTTTTCAATTTCACTTTATTTGTAACTTTACAAAGTTTTCTTAATTATCATTGCTGGAAAAATGAGAGTATTTCAATGTTTGAGATTCAAATAATCTAAATATGAAGTCCTTAATGGAGAGATCAGCCACGATAGCACTGTTCTCCCAAAACAGACTGGAACCTGGCATCCCACTCTCGGTAATCTGCCCAGAGTTGGAGAAAGCTAACTCCTTCGTTAGTTCGATAAAACAGACTAACGTTAGAATGACTAATAGTCATTCTCCCTCCCCATTCTCTATCTTCCCAGTGCAAAGAAAGTCAGGTCATACTTATTATTATCTATTATCTGATAAAACCAAATGAAGAGCTCTCTCTTTCCTTGATAATGAGTCTCTAGAACTGAATACTATCTTTGCTAAAACTATCATAATCTGAAAAGGAGGTAAAATAGGAAAGGCATAATAGGGACCATGAATACTTGCAAAAACTGCAGCAAACAGATACTAAAGAGTATCTGTCGTCATATTAAAAAGACAAGAACAATATATTAAAAATAGCCAAAATGTTAGTGGGCAATATGTTATCTCCTTTATATTTTAGTACTGAGTTCTAACCGTGTGCCAAGCTGTTTCAATCTTTATCTACATTTTTTTTTTTTTTTTTTTTTAAGAGACAATGTCTTGGTCTCTTCCCCAGGCTAGAGTGCAATAGTGTGATCACACCTCATTGCCGCCTTAGAACTACTGGGCTCAAGGGATCTTCTCACCTCAGCCTCCCAAGCAGCTAGGACTACAGGTGTGCACCACCATGACCAGTTGAGGTTTTAAATTGTTTTTAGAGACAAGGTCTCACTATGCTGCCCAGGCTGCTCTAGAACTTCTGGGTTCAAGTAATCCTCCTGCCTTAGCCTCCCAAAGTGCTGGGATTACAAGCATGAGTCACCATGCCCATTTTTACCTACATTTACTCACTTAATCCTCTCAACAACTCTCTATGAGGTAAGTACTATTATCTGCATTTGACAGATGAGGACACTAAAGCTTACACAGGTTCAGTAATTCACTCAAAGCGACAAGGATAGGAAGTCACAAAGCCAGGATTTGAGCTTGGGCTTCCTAACTCTGCTTTAAGTCCATACCCTCTCTAAGCCATCCTCTTCCAAAAACTCCACGCCAGCCATTTTACAAATCTACACCTACGCTCATAGGATACATCTTGAACTGGTGTCTCATACACCTTTTGCGCCATGATTTACTTTTTCATGTATCTGTTCTTTGCATCTTTGTTAGGGATAGTGAACTTCTTGAAAGTAGAGAACTGGGGAATTCTTTTGATGCCTGGAGGACCTCATAGATGGATTAACCTCTCAAAAACAAGGGCAAGACAAAAGGTGGAAGCAACCCACGTATCGAATGAATGAATGGATATACAAAATGTGGCATGTAAACACAATGGGACATTACTCAATTTTTTTAAAGGAAGGACATTGTGACACATGCTATAACATGGATAAACACTGAGGACATTATGCTAAGTGAAATAAGCCAGTCACAGAAAGACAAATATGTGATTTCACTTATATGAGGTTACTAGAGTAGACAACTTCATAGAGACAGAAAGTAGAATGGTGGTTGCCAAGAGCTGGGGAAGGTGGAAGAAGGAAGGGATAGTTATTGTTAAATGCGTATAGTTTCAGTTTTGCAAGTTGAAAGAATTCTGTGAATGGATGGTGGTGATGGTTGCACAATAATGTGAATGTACTTAATACCACAAAACTGGACACTAAAAAATGGTTTAGAAGGTACATTTTACATTTTATGTATTTACCACAATTAAAATAAAAAACAGGGTAGGCACGATAGCTCACACCTATGACCCCATACTCTGGAACATCAAGGTGGGAGAATCGCTCGAGCTCAGGAGTTTGAGACCAGCCTGGACAACATGGTGAGACCCTGTCTACAGAAAATTTAAAAATTAGCCAGGCATTGTGGTGCACACCTGTGGTCCCAGCCTCTCAGAAGGATGAGGTGGGAGTATCGCTTAGGCTTAGATCAAGGTTGTAATAAACCACGATTGCACCACTGCACTGTAGCCTGGTGACAGAGTGAGACCTTGTCTCTAAATAAATAATGATAAATAAATAAATAATAAATAACAGACAAAAAAGGACAACAACCAGAATAAATGTCTACAGAAATGTCTTAATGTCTACAGCCATGCCTCTGTGGGGCCGTCAGCCTGCTGTCACAGAAGTGCAGGAAGCTGGCCGTCCACCAGAAAGTCATCCCGCTGGTATGACACCAAAGCTCACTGACGGGGACAAGGCATTCAACACTGTCACCGTTGCGTTTCCACAGCCTTGCAATCTGCAGGTCACCCTCAGAACAAGCCCTTTCTGA
>NW_012108252.1:5681545-5686370 GCF_000951045.1 Mandrillus leucophaeus | reverse complement strand
TAGGGATAGTGAACTTCTTGAAAGTAGAGAACTGGGGAATTCTTTTGATGCCTGGAGGACCTCATAGATGGATTAACCTCTCAAAAACAAGGGCAAGACAAAAGGTGGAAGCAACCCACGTATCGAATGAATGAATGGATATACAAAATGTGGCATGTAAACACAATGGGACATTACTCAATTTTTTTAAAGGAAGGACATTGTGACACATGCTATAACATGGATAAACACTGAGGACATTATGCTAAGTGAAATAAGCCAGTCACAGAAAGACAAATATGTGATTTCACTTATATGAGGTTACTAGAGTAGACAACTTCATAGAGACAGAAAGTAGAATGGTGGTTGCCAAGAGCTGGGGAAGGTGGAAGAAGGAAGGGATAGTTGTTGTTAAATGCGTATAGTTTCAGTTTTGCAAGTTGAAAGAATTCTGTGAATGGATGGTGGTGATGGTTGCACAATAATGTGAATGTACTTAATACCACAAAACTGGACACTAAAAAATGGTTTAGAAGGTACATTTTACATTTTATGTATTTACCACAATTAAAATAAAAAACAGGGTAGGCACGATAGCTCACACCTATGACCCCATACTCTGGAACATCAAGGTGGGAGAATCGCTCGAGCTCAGGAGTTTGAGACCAGCCTGGACAACATGGTGAGACCCTGTCTACAGAAAATTTAAAAATTAGCCAGGCATTGTGGTGCACACCTGTGGTCCCAGCCTCTCAGAAGGATGAGGTGGGAGTATCGCTTAGGCTTAGATCAAGGTTGTAATAAACCACGATTGCACCACTGCACTGTAGCCTGGTGACAGAGTGAGACCTTGTCTCTAAATAAATAATGATAAATAAATAAATAATAAATAACAGACAAAAAAGGACAACAACCAGAATAAATGTCTACAGAAATGTCTTAATGTCTACAGCCATGCCTCTGTGGGGCCGTCAGCCTGCTGTCACAGAAGTGCAGGAAGCTGGCCGTCCACCAGAAAGTCATCCCGCTGGTATGACACCAAAGCTCACTGACGGGGACAAGGCATTCAACACTGTCACCGTTGCGTTTCCACAGCCTTGCAATCTGCAGGTCACCCTCAGAACAAGCCCTTTCTGACAGCTGTGAAAGCAAGAGGAAACATCAAACTCCAAGGATGTATGTCTTTAAGACCCAGCCTCTTCCTGCCTCATAGGCTGGTCCTGTAGAGGGCCCTGATATCTGGTGCTCAGTGCCAGAGGACAAGTCCAGGCATCCATCATTTCCCTTATCATGGGGCCACCGAGGTCCCAAAAATAACGAATGAGGGGTCGTTTCCACCTTGGAAATGTGCCAAGTCCACATCAAATTGCAAAGGAAACAATACTGAGAAGTGTGACAGCTTGGGATTCCTGCGATGACAGAGGTGGGATGATGAAGGAACTGCCCCAGTTCCGGGGCCAGAGAGCTGCTGTGGCAGTAGGAAGCAGTTCAACCCATATCCTTCTCTTCAAATCACAGTCCTGTGGCCTCTGCTGAGGACGTACCACTAACTATACAGGCTTGAACTCCTGGCTTCAATCAATCCTTGCATCTCAGCCTTCCAATATTCTGGGATTACAGGTGTGAGCCATCATTCCTGGACTCACTTGAGCCCTCAAACACTTTCTGAGCCAATTCACTACTAGCTGCCTAGGACCCAGTGTGTTCCAGACCGAGGCTGGGCTAGGAGGTCAGACAGGAGAGGCACTTCCATCTTGGGAAGATGAGCACACACACTACTAGGGTACTCAAGTTGAATTTTCTCTTTAGCTTTCAAAAATCTCCTTCTATTAACATTTATTATATCATAATCAATGTCGTCTTTTACTTCCACTCCCCCCTTCTCCTCCTTAGGTAGGCAGCCAGGCTTTTAACTCCTTGCTTCCGGGATCTCATATCAAGGAGGTAAGATTCTTCTAGGGTTTTGTAAACATCTAAGCCATCAACAAGATTTGCAAGGTGTTCTAGGAAGGCTCCTTACCCCCTCCACCCCTGGGTGTTTCACTTTGGTCCCTGGAAGCTCCTAAGGGAACTGGCAAGGCTTCAAAGAAGAGAGGCCTCTCGTGTGATGACATTCTCCGGAATCTAGGCGGGCGAGGTGGCGGGCGCCTGTAGTCCCAGCTACTCCGGAGGCTGAGGCAGGAGACTGGCGTAAACCCGGGAGGCGGAGCTTACAGTGAGCTGAGATCCGGCCACTGCACTCCAGCCTGGGCGATAGAGCGAGACTCAGTCTCAAAAAAAGAGAGAGAGGCCTCAGGCTCCAGGTTCCCAGACTTACCAAGGACTTCCTTGACCTGTCCCATGCCTGCATGAACTGGTAGACAGCCTCAAATTTGACCACGTGGACAGAAACAGTCAAAAGCTGTGGAGACGTGTTATGGGATGAATTGTGTGCACCCCTGCTCCACTTCCTATGTTGAAGTCCTAAACCCAAATACTTCTGAATGTGATGGTATTTGGAGATAGGGTCTTTAAATAGGTAATTAAATTAAAATGAAGTCTTTAGAGTGGATGACTCTAATATGACTGGTGTTCTTGTAAGAAGAGGAAATTTGAGCTGGGCGCAGTGGCTCACACCTGTAATCCCAGCACTTTGGGAGGCTGAGGTGGGCGGATCACTTGAGGTCAGGAGTTTAAGACCAGCCTGGCCAACATGCTGAAACCCTGTCTCTACTAAAAATACAAAAAAAAAAAAAAAAATTAGCTGGGCGTGGTGGTAAGCACCTGTAATCCCAACTACTCGGGAGGCTGAGGCAGGAGAATCACTTGAACCCAGGAGGCGGAGTTTGCAGTGAGCTGAGATCATGCCATTGCACTCCAGCCTGGGCGACGAGCAAAACTGTGTCTCCCAAAAAAAAAAAAGAGGAAATTTGGACACAGAGGAGAGACAGCGTGAAGAACACTGGGAGAAGACACCCATCTACAAGCCAAGACCTAGAACAGAACCTTTCCTCACAGCCCTCAGAAGCAACCAGCCCTGCAAACACCTTGATCTTGGTCTTCTAGCCTCTGTCAATGGAAGAAAATGACAAGACAAATCTCAATCATTTTAGGAGATTTATTTGCCAAAGTTAAGAACACGCCTGGGAGACAGATCTACGCCTTTCTCCAAAAATAATTTTGAGGACTCCAAATTTAAAGGAGAAAAGGCAGGATATTGAGAAGCACACAGTTTTCACATAAACAAAAGGGGCAGAGGAAAAAATGTGGAGAATCTGTGTTTTACATAAGATAGCACAGACACAGTGGGGTAGGGGAACAATCAGATATGCATTTGAGTCTGGCAGGGCCTGGGTGACCACCTGTATAAGATAAGCTATCAATTTGCGTTGCCATGGTGAAGTTTTAACAGCTCACCAGGAATCTCCCTTTGGGCAAAATATGGGGAAGGCAGGTATCTTTGCATCTTGTAGCCATCTTATTTAGGAACCAAAGAGGGGAGGCAGGTTTGCGTGACCCAGTTCTCAGCTTGACTTTTCCCTTTGGCTAAATGAGTTTGGGGTCCCAACATTTAATTCCCTTTCAAAACTATATGAGAAAATAGATTTCTGTTGTTTAAACTACCCAGGCTGTGGTACTTTGCTATGGCAGCCCTAGCAAACTAAGATAACACATGTGCTAGAAATCACCGTTGAAACCATTGTAGACAGGTGTTGGATGGACCACTTCCCACAACCAAGCACATTCTAAAACCTTAGGCCCTGCATGTAATCCTAGGGTGGGTGTGTCTAAAAATAATAGGTTACATTTTCTTGTAGTGGGACAGATTGAAGGCTTGGAGATAAAATTAATTTACATAAGTTTTAAAATGCTATTTTTTATGTCGTACATATATACCATGGAATACTATGCAGCCATAAAAAGGAACAAGATCATGTCCTTTGCAGAGACATGAATAGAGCTCAAAGCCATTATCCTCAGCAAACTAATGCAGGAACAGAAAACTAAACACCGCATGTTCTCACTTATAAGTGGGGGCTGAACAATGAGAACACATGGACACAGCGAAGGGAACAATACACACTGGGGCCTCTTGGTATGGGTGGGGAGGGACAGCATCAGGATAAATAGCTAATGCATGTGGGGCTTCATACCTAGGTGATGGATTGATAGGTGCAGCAAAGCACCATGGCACACATTTACCTATGTAACAAACCTGTAGGTCCTGCACATGTATCCTGGAACTTAAAATAAAATTTTATTTAAATGCTATTTTTTGTAAGGTTTTGTTTATGGACTGAGATTTATACCCCCAACCATAGTAAAAGGAGAGAGCAAGCTTAGTTTGTATTAAGCACTAAGAAGGCAGCATAATAAAAACAGGAATGATTATGAGACTGTCTCTAACCACTAGCCTATAGGGATTCCAAGCCTGACTTTGCCACTAGCTGTGTACCCTTGCCCTAAACCCTTGTGTCTATTTCTTCATCTGTAACAAAAAATTATAATAATATTTGTCCGGCATGGTGGCTCACGTCTGTAATCCCACCACTTTGGGAGGCCGAGGCAGGCAGATCACTTGAGGTCAGGAGTTTGAGACCAGCCTGGCCAACATGGTGAAACCCCGTCTGTACTAAAATACAAAAATTAGCCAGGCATGGTGGTGTGTGCCTGTTGTACCAGATACTCGGGAGGCTGAGGCAGGGGAATCACTTGAACCCAGGAGACAAAGGTTGCAGTGAGTCGAGATCACGCCACTGCTCTCCACCCTGGGCAACAGAGTGAGACCCCGTCAAAAGAAAGGAAGGAAGGAAGGAAGGAAAAAATAATGGTATCTCTATCAAACGTTGTTATGGGGATTAAATAT
>NW_012108252.1:5671334-5681495 GCF_000951045.1 Mandrillus leucophaeus | reverse complement strand
ACAATCCACATATGACACTGGAAATAGGGCCTGACGTTCAGTCAACATTCATTATCAATAAGCAGCTTAAACTCACTTTTATAACAGAGTATCTGTGCTTATGGAAGATTAAACTCACTGAAAACACATAAAAATGTGTAGTTTTTTTCAAAGTTAAGTTACACCCTTCTGAACAAAACTTGATCACAATGCATGGATGAAAATGGGCCCATGTTAAAGGTTCAAGGTTTTATTAAATTGTACCCATACATCGTATTATGTCTTCCTCTGTTCACTCTGTCCTTGGTTTGGATGCATTCTTCATAAAGCTGCAGTAATTGTTAATTTGTATTTGTTCAAGTATTTGCAAGTTAGTTGTACAATGATTCTTGTTAGCATATTTCTAGGCAGGCTTTGAAAAGCATAACATGTGGCAAAGAGGGTTTAGTGGATCTTGCAAGAGGTGACACACATTATCATGCCCAAGAGACCCTTGTGGAGTTCATGAGATGTGACAAGGTACTTTAGAAGGTGTGGGCTGGGAGAGGAGGTTACCTTAATGGGACAAATGTCTCTAAGAAGACATACAAGCAGAGATTGCCTTTAAAATTAAGGAACTGCACATTCAGGGAAACAGACCTTCAGACAGCTTACAAGTAGCTTAACTTGTAAGCTTAACTTAATATTTAGAGTAAAAACTCCTGCTGTAATCCCAGCACTTTGGGAGGCTGAGGCAAGTGAATCACGAGGTCAGTAGATGGAGACTATCCTGGCCAACATGGCGAAATCCCATCTCTACTAAAAATACAAAAATCAACTGGGCGTGGTGGCGGGCACCTGTATTACCAGCTACTCAGGAGGCTGAGGCAGGAGAATCGCTCAAACCCGGGAGGCGGAGGTTGCGGTGAGCCGAGATCGCGCCACTGCACTCCAGCCTGGGCAACAGAGCGAGACTCCATCTAAAATAAACAAACAAACAAAAACTCCTGGACCCATTGACCCTCTTTTCTCATGAGAGGTTATGGAGACAGCAGCTGTCTCAGCACCAGTTCTCACCCAGCACAGAAACAATGTAAGGGGAAAAAAATAGGGCCTGTGGGCCTGACCTTGACCAATTCATCTCACTTTTCCGTCTTCAAAATGGAATTAAAAACTATCCAAGGACCCCAAAGAGTAGTTGTGAGGCTAAAACAAAATTACCTGGCCCATCCCAGCACTTTGGGAGGCCAAGATGGGCAGATTACTTGAGATCAGGAGTTCGAGACCAGCCTGGCCAACATGGTAAATATTAAAAATACAAATATTTGCTGGACATCATGGTGCGCACCTGTAGTCTCAGCTACTTGGGAGGCCAAGCCAGCAGAATCACTTGAACACAGTGAGCTGAAATCACACCACTGCATTCCAGCCTGGGCAACAGAGCAAGACTCACCTCAAAAAAAAAAAAATTACCTGGCCCACAGAGGGCATTCAATCACAAATTACAATAATAAAAAGCCTAGTAGACCATCTTGCAGACACCCTGATCTCTGATTTTCTTCCTCTCGTTTATGTACCTTTAAGATTGATGTATTTTAAAAATTGTTTCTAACATTGATTTTCAAACACTTTTCTCAAGACAATTACTGTACTAAAAATCGATGACCAGGTGCCAAATTTTCCTTTTCTGAGCATAAATGATAATCCTTCATAGACACTGCTCTCATGATCCTCACCCCCCCGTTCTTTCCCCATAGCTCCCTATTTTTCTAATGTATAGCCCTCTGGAGCAGATCAGATGGTGAGTGAAAAAACACAGGCTTCCCAGTCCTGGGAAGACACATTCCACTCTGGCCAGAAGCCGAGCACGCTGACTTCTTCTGCCCTAGCCTCTGAGTCCCAAGGCCAGGCTTGAATGTTCTGCAGCTGACCAGTCACTGCCCACACCTCCTTTCACATCCACAGCCCCACATTTCCTTTGCAAGGGAGAATGAAAGTTATGAAAAGATGATGCATAGAAATTGCAAAAAGATTTTATTTTTCTTGGAATGCCTTGGTCTTAAACCCAGTTTGGGTTCCAAAATTTGTCTAGAATAACCTATTTCAAGGATAATGTCCACAAAAAAGTAGTAGAAAATGATTATTCTAGTACAAACAACTAAAGAAAGCAGGAAGACATAATAGAGCAACAACAAAAACACCAACTCTGTTTCAGAATTCTGTACTTCAAGAAAGAGCAAGTTAATTTAAGAGTAAAAACAAGATAGTAGACATTTTTGGCAACTCTCAAAGGGACTCTCACAATTGGATGAATGACAGGAGCTCTTTATTGGATATAATTTCACTTCAAAACATTTCCCATCAGCTGGGTGCAGTGGCTCACACCTGTAATCCCAGCACTTTGGGAGGTCGAGGCAGATGGATCACTTGAGGTCAGGAGTTCGAGACCAGCCTGGCCAACATGGTGAAACCCTGTCTCTACCCAAAATACAAAAATTAGCTGGGCGTGGTGGCACATGCCTGTAATCCCAGCTACTAGGGAGGCTGAGGTAGCAGAATCACTTGAACCCAGTGGGTAGAGGTTGCAGTGAGAGCGCACCAATGCACTCCAGCTGGGCAACAGAGTGAGACTCCATCTCAAAAAAAGGAAGAAAGAGAAGAAAAAAAAGGGAGAGAGACAGGGGACGGAGGACAGAGCTTTTCAGATGTTCTGGGCCAGGATCTAAAGAGCACGGGAAAGAAGGAGGGAGAGAGGATAGGTGTCCACCAGTGGAAATGGCCACAGTGTCGTGGAATTGAAGGAGTTGAGTAAGAAACAGTGAGGCGTGGATCCACACAGGCAGGGAGGAAAAGATGGTAGGAAAAGATGGTAGGCTTTGGCTCCCTTTACCAATTATTCATTTATTTGCATTCCTCCCCCAGCCTCCAGGTGGCACAACTGACCCAGCATATCTTGCTTGAGAACTGAAAGGTAGGATAAAGGCCAGGGCAAGTCTTAGGAATAAAACAAAGAAACAGAAGGCACTGTTGCCAGGCAGGATTGGGAATGGGAGGGAATGTTGCCTTGTAGCACCCTCAGTGGTGGGTAGTCAGTACATGCTTAGAAACTTTTCCACTGCATCCTTGATATTATTGTTTGAGAGTCTGACACTCTCAAAACTCTAATGGAAATCTTTCATGCTTCAATTTAAGCTCTTTTTCTCTTTTCAAGTCCCAATAAAAAGATTCCCATTTGCATAGCACACTGCAATTTGTATCAACTCCTTTAAGATCTACTTCCTAGAGATTTGCATACATCTGAGGCTACCGAAACATATCTACAAGACGTGAATTCTAGATCTAGACAATTAGACCAGGGTTTTTCAACATCAGCACCATTGATATCTTGTGCAGGATAATTCTTTGTTGGTGGAAGGGGGTGTCCTGTGTGTTGTAGGGTGTTTAGCTGCATCCCTGGTCTCTATTAGATTCTAGTAGCACCCTTCCTCCCTCACTGAGATAGGCCAATCTTTCGTCCATGGATTCAAGTCCTGAGTCTTGGCCAGGATGCATAGTGGTCATTGCCAGACCTTCCTCCTCTAAGCAGAGCTTCCTCACACAGTAACATGTTCAGGAATCATTAGGGATTTTGCTAAAATGCAGATTCTGATTAAGTAGGTCTGGGATGGGGTTCAGGATACTCTAGTTTTAACATGCTCCTGGATGACAGGAATGCTGCAGGTACCCAGACCACACTTGGAGTAGCAAGCCCCTATAGCACTGGTTTAGTAAGAGAAGGAGAGGGCCAGGCGTGGTGGCTCACGCCTGTAATCCCAGCACTTTGGGAGGCCAAGGCAGGTGGATCACGAGGTCAGGAGGTTGAGACCACCCTGGCTAACATGGTGAAACCCCGTCTCTACTAAAAATACAAAAAATTAGCTGGGCGTGGTGGCAGGGGCCTGTAGTCCCAGCTACTCAGGAGGCTGAGGCAGGAGAATGGCGTGAACCCGGGAGGTGGAGCTTGCAATGAGCCGAGATGTGCCACTGGACTCCAGCCTGGGCGACAGAGCAAGACTCCATCTCAAAAAATAAAAAATAAAAAATTAGCTGGGCGTGGTGGCAGGGGCCTGTAGTCCCAGCTACTCAGGAGGCTGAGGCAGGAGAATGGCGTGAACCCGGGAGGTGGAGCTTGCAATGAGCCGAGATGTGCCACTGGACTCCAGCCTGGGCGACAGAGCAAGACTCCATCTCAAAAACAAAAAATAAAAAATAAGCTGAGCATGGTGGCACGTGCTTGTAGTCCCAGCTACTCGGGAGGCTGAGGCAGGAAAATCGCTTGAACCCGGGAGGCAGAGATTGCAGTAAGCTGAGATGGCACCACTGCACTCCAGGCTGGCAGAGCGAGACTCTCTTAAAAAAAAAAGAAAAGAAAAAAAGAGCTGGGTAGGAAAACTGACCTGACATTATGTAGCTGTGGGACACCTGGCTGTTACGTGACTTCCAAATGCCTCAGTATCTCCATTTGAAAAATGATGATGACTCTAAAGATTAAGTAAAATAGCGGAGGTAGGAGTTCAAGGTTGCAGTGAGCTATGATCACGCCACTGTACTCCAGCCTGGGTGACACAGTGAGACCCTGTCTCTAAAAAAGTGGAGGTAAAGCAACCAACTTACCAGCTGACACTCAAGAAATATAAATTCCTTCCCACTTAGCTCCTCCTACCACCCTGTGTGGGAACTTCAAGAACAAGGCATCCCTGGGAATTACAGGGAATTCCCTAGAAGGTAAAACTTAGTTCCTCTATGAATGGTGAGTGGAGAGGGAAAGATTTCTTCTCTTTTCATTCCTCTATCTCAACACCCTCTATGCCACTCACACTATAACACCTTTCATCCTTTGGAGGTTATAGATTGTTTTGATAATGAAACATACCATAGAAAGAATATTTAAAATGATATACACATTGTGATTCCAGTCAAAAGCAATGCGTCCCACTCTTGAGTCCATCTCTGCCCTGCATTTAATACTGATCTGAACTATTCTCTGAAGGAAAAATGATCCCAAATAGGAATCATCAAGCGCTTTGGATAGGATCTAAGTTTCCAAATACAGTCTGTTCACTTTTTCCCCAAAAATGAATAAATTCTGCTCATCTGTAATTGTGTCTGAGGAAAATTCTTGCTAACCTTTGCAAGTATAAAATGTTCTGATGCAAAATACTAATTTGCCAAGCTAAAACATGGCTTTAGAATCACACAGCACATGGCACATGAACTCCACCTTGATTTTAATTTAATTGAAAGTGCCTTTCAATTAGGGTTGAGAAGTACTTGAATTTCTGGAATATTAACTAAGATTTATTCCTTTGGGAAAGTCATTCCTCCAACCCACCCAAATAAAAATGGCTAAACAATGGTGTCTTTCTCTATTTGTAGGAGGCATCAAAAAACTTACGGGAGGCATCACTCCAGACAAAGTAAGATGCTGTATTATCCCACCATGGGAATGCCATCTTGATAATATAAGCTGATGCAGTCAGCTGCACTGGGAGGCGGGCTGAAAACAGTCAGTTAACCACTGCCAGGAAAATGTGGTTTGGCCCTCCTCACACCTTCTACACACGCCTCACCAGGTGGGAGCTCAGGAGGACCCTGGATGAGCTATGCATTAAGGCTGAAGTCAGGCAACTGTTGGGCGGGAAGAGGGGCAAATGAGGATCCCTCTCTGTCCCCTACTAGGGGATGGCATGGTACCTTTAATGGGTCTGCAGGACCAGTCTCAGCTACAGAAAAAGTCTAGCTCAGTCCTAGCCCCACAGGTTTCCCACAAATGCCCTGGAAAGAGCCATGGAGTCTGGATAGATGGCCACCTGAGGAATCCTCTCTCTTGTGGGAACTTGCTGTGGTGTGGTGGCAGTTACATATCCACGCTCTTCTAACTCATAAAAGACTAAAAACTTAAGAGTCCTGACAAAATTATCTTCTAAACCCTACACTCAACCAACCCAGGGCACTCCAGGCACAGTGGGGAAACTTCTAGTTCAGCCCTCTCTGACAACCCTGGAAAAACTGCTCTAGCATCACTGTTTATCTATACCCTGCACAATGAGAATCCTTTCCAGGGTCCCTGCTAGGGTCTGAATGTTTGGGTCTCCCCAAAATTCATATGTTGATGCCTAATCCCCAATATAATGAATGAGGAGGTGGGGCCTCTGGGAGCTGATTAGGTCATAGGGTAGAGCACTAATGAATAGGAGTAGTGCCCTCGCCTTTTCATTAAAAGAGGCCCCTTCCCCAGGCGTGGCAGCTCACGCCTGTAATCCTAACACTTTGGGAGGCCAACGTGGGCAGATCACCTGAGGTCAGGAATTTGAGACCAGCCTGGACATGTGAAACCCTATCTCTACTAAAAATACAAAAATTAGCTGGGCATGGTGGCACACGCCTGTAATCCCAGCTACTCAGGAGGCTGAGGCAGGAGAATGACTTGAACCCAGGAGGCGGAGGTTGCTGGGAGCCGAGATTGCGACATTACACTCCAGCCTGGGCAACAAGAACAAAACTCCGTCTCAAATAAATAAATAAATAAAAATTTTAAAAAAATTTAAAAACCAGGATTATCGTTCTGAAAATTGCGGTCCATCGTCCCAATGAGGACCAATTCCTGACTTACTCAAAGTTTACAGAAGGATCAAGTAATGAAAAATGGAAGAATTACCAATAGTGCAAGTGCTTCGGGGGTAAGAGAATATCAGCTAGAAACCCCCAAAGTGGGGGAGGGGGGCAGTCAGGCTTAGAGAATTTCCATGTTCAAAGCTACTTAATTCGTGTGAAGGATGAATAATTGATCTGCTGCACAACTGCTAGCATTTTAAGTATTAACTTTAGGCCAGCACATGGTGGTTCATGCCTGTTATCCCAGCACTTTGGGAGTGTAATTGTGGAACTGCTTGGGAGGCCGAGGTGGGAGGATTGCTTGATTCCCGAAGTTCAAGACCAGCTTGGTCAATGTAGTGAGACCCTGTCTCTACAAACAACAGAAAAACAGTCAGGCATGGTGGCATGCACCTGTAGTCCCAGCTACTCAAGAGGCTGAGACCAGAGGATCGCTTGAGCCCAGAAGTTCGAGACTGCAGTGAGCTATGATCGCACAACTGCACTCCAGCCTGGGTGACAGAGTGAGACCCTGTCTCAATAAATAAATTAATTAATTAATTAAAAACTGTTTACTTATCATTTGCATCTGTAATGAAGATGAAAGAAGGCTTTGGTTAATTTAAGAACAACCAACTTTGGGGGGAATACAACATGTACAAGGTGCTTCCATATCCATCTGATTTTACACAAGTTTTGAAACAGGTAGGTTTTGGTATCTCCATTTGTATAGATGAATGAACTAAGATTTTGTTTATGTGACAGACCAAGATCTCACAGAGAACTTGGCTGAGGCACTAGGGTGCTTTGGTCACATCATGGTTCTGGATAAAGGGGGCACTACAATATCTGCATATTTGGCCTTGCCACCCCATCTGCTCCAATCAGGCATCAAAAACAACCACAAAGCCCCTGCCCATATCTAAGAAAAAAAAGGGGGTTCAAAGCATAGTGGCCTTCCCCAGTAATTTCTACGGGTCTCTCCCCTTCCCTGGCATTCATGTCACACTCCCCTCAACCAGTTCATGCATGCTTCCAAGGCTTAGAAGAAAAAACAAACAAAAAAACCCAACCCCTCAAACCTACTCAAAAAAAGCTACATCATCTCATCCTCATACCCACCCTCTGCCTGGTTAAGGACCCCAGCAGCAGCATTCTGCCTCCACAGGGCACCTTCTCCAGTTGCATGGCCTATGTGAGGCACTCTGAGACTATCACCAAGATGGGAACAAATTCCAATTACATGACTCTTTTTTCTCTCTCTCTCTTTCTTTCTTTTTTTTTTTTTTTTCTGAGACAGAGTTCTCGCTCTGTCACCAGGCTGGAGTGCAGTGGCTCCACCTCGGCTCACTACAACCTCTGCCTCCCAGGTTCAAGCAATTCTCCTGCTTCAAACTCTCAAGTAGCTGGGATTACAGGCACCTGCCACCACACCTGGCTAATTTTTGTATTCTTTTAGTAGAGGCGGGGTTTCACCACGCTGGCCAGGCTGGTCTCGAAATCCTGACCTTGAGTGATCCACCTGCCTCAGCCTCCTAAAGTGCCAGGATTACAGGAGTGAGCCACCGCGCCTGGTCCAGTTACATGTCTCTTGATCCTACTCAAACTTGTTCCCACAAGGACTGGTAGCCCTGGTGCTCCTAGATGGGAGACAGGAGCACGAAAGGGAAAAAGAGGCGAGGGCACCCTGAGTATGTTCTCAGTCTCTTTCCCTCACGCTGTGTTTTCTGCAGCCCCTCCTCAATCTCAGAATCCACCTCAACAGGAAAAAGGAACCAAGCCCTGGAGAAAGTACATTCTGTTTTATTGTAGAAAGAAAAGAGAGACTCGATCCTTTTCTCTTCCGGCACTCAACTTTCAAGAAAATGGGGCAAATGACAGAAATTAAGCTTATACCGGGGATTTTAGTTTTCTAAAAAACTAGCCTCCAGAGTCTGCCCTGCAGGAGTTCCACAATTATAGTTCCATGATCCTATAAAATCACAACTTATATCTATGCTAATATTATGCTGAGATGACCACAAAATCCTGAGCTGTCATTGGAAGGACAACAGCACATTCACCACCAGTCAACTTATCAAGGCAAGAAGGCAGAATAGCTAACCAGGGGTTACGACTTAGAAACACTTTCATTAGCAACATTAACAATGGGTAAAATACATTTTTAAAACTTAAATTTAAATATCAGGTGTTATGTTACTTGAAGTATCCCATTTCTTTAATACTCTAATCAAATACTACTTAAAATCACATAGACAAACTCAGTAACTTTCTCTCTGAGCAAAATGGTAGATTTTCCTTTTAGAATAGAGATGGCTTTCCCGGGCACGGTGGCTCACGCCTGTAATCCCAGCACTTTGGGAGGCCGAGGCGGGCGGATCACGAGGTCAGGAGATCGAGACCATGCTAGCTAACACGGTGAAACACCGTTTCTACCAAAATTACAAAAACATTAGCTGGGCACGGTGGGGAGCTCCTGTAGTCCCAGCTATTCCGGAGGCTGAGGCAGGAGAATGGGGTGAACCTGGGAGGCGGAGCTTGCAGTGAGCCGAGATGGCACCACTGCACTCCAGCCTGGGAGAGAGAGGGAGACTCCATCTCAAAAAAAAAAATAAATAAATATATAAATAGAAGAGAGATGGTTTTAACTTTCCTATAACATACTCATGAAAAATGTGTTTGAAGGGAAAATGTCCAAAATGTGAACAGTAATGTTACATGTTCATAGAGGGGATTATTTTACAAAGTAAGACACACATGTATATGGATTACCTTAACTCCCATCATGATCCATGGTAACATTCTTCCCTGAGGCCCAAGTCACCCGAAGTGCTGCTGGGTGAGGCTCATGCCAGTGAGACAATCTGAAGTTGAAGCTGTTCCTTTATTTTTAGCTTTACAGAAATTCTGCCTCTGGGTGTTGAGTTTGTACAGTACAAAGAAAATGGTGGGCCAGGCGCGATGGCTCATGCCTGTAATCCCAGCACTTTGGGAGGCCAAGGCAGCTGGATCACAAGGTCAGGAGATCGAGACTATCCTGGCTAACACGGTGAAACCCCGTCTCTACTAAAAATACAATAAATTAGCCAGGCGTGGTAGTGGGCACCTGTAGTCCCAGCTACTTGGGAGGCTGAGGCAGGAGAATGGCGTGAACCCAGGAAGTGGAGCTTGCAGTGAGCCGAGATCATGCCACTGCATTCCAGCCCGAGCGACAGAGCGAGACTCCATTTCAAAAAAAAATTTTAAAAAGGTGCAATTTGCTACCCAAACTTACTGAAATTGTTGAAGCTCATTAGGATACTAATCAATTACTCCACACTTCCAATAGCTGACACAGAATCCCTGATTAACAATCTAAGCAGTGAGTACTATGTTTCGCAAGATCAAAAACAATCATTCCAAAAGCTAATTCAAGATAGAGCACCAATTCTACTGGTGCTGAGTCGTGTATAAAAGTAAAGACTAGGCCGGGCGCGGTGGCTCAAGCCTGTAATCCCAGCACTTTGGGAGGCCGAGACAGGTGGATCACGAGGTCAGGAGATCGAGACCATCTTGGCTAACATGGTGAAA
>NW_012108252.1:5639920-5670794 GCF_000951045.1 Mandrillus leucophaeus | reverse complement strand
AAGTGGTGCCAACTGTCATGCCAAAACTATGAGATAATGAGTATTTCAAAATGTTTGTCCCATCTCAAAGCCCAGCTATTCCTCTCATCCTAGCACCTCAGCATCCCAAAAAAGAAAGTGAAATGAACTCTCCAGCAGAGTCTGTTAAGTAAAGGACTGGGAGACAGGCAGCATTACTTTTGTTGTCCCTGGCCCAGGACTATTTTGTTGGTGCTGTCCAAGATAATTGCAGGAAACTTGGTGTGCCTCCACTCAAAGGAGAAGATGTCCTTTAAGGAAAGGGCCAGGCTGGGTGTGGTGGCTCATGCTTGTAATCCCAGCACTTTGGGAGGCCGAGGCAGGTGAATTACCTAAGGTCAAGAGTTGGAGACCAGCCTGGCCAACATGGCGAAACCCCATCTCTACTAAAAATACAAAAATTAGCTGGGTGTGGTGGTGGGAGCCTGTAATCCCAGGAACCTGGGAGGCTGAGGCAGGAGAATCGCTGGAACCCAGGAAGGGGAGGTTGCAGTGAGCTGAGATCACGTTATTGCATCCAGCCTGGGCAACAAGAGTGAAATTTCGTCTCAAAAAAAGAAAAAAGAAAGAAAGAAAGAAAAAGAAAGGTCCAAGGATCAAAACTGGGGAGGAGACAGCTGGCAGAGGAGCATTGCTTGAAACACTCTTTAGGCCAAGTCTTTATGTTTAAAGAAACAGAGTAAACTCCTTACTGGATACACCTCATTTCTAGACATGTTATTATGAAATTTTATTCATGAATGTTGGGGAAGCTGCCAGACTGGAAGAAAGAGAAGTTTAGTTAAATTTAAATTAAGAACGTTTCCAGAAAGACAAGTGTGATGCTTAAATGAACTCTAATCAGAACAAAAGACAAGGAAGCAAATTCCCTGGGATCCCAATGGTGAGAGGAGTTTGTACTCATGCAGTCTCCAGGAGCCTGTGAAACGCGAATTGAGATAGAAGAGCGCTTCCTGGGAGACACGGGCTTGTTCACAGATTCCAAGATGCAGTACAGAGAGAGGCGTATAGACTTATGAGTAGGTGAAGTTTCTTTTCAAAGAGAAATATTATACATTTAGGAAGTCTTCCCAAATCACCTGCGCTGCATGTAAAACTGCTACAGGGAAGGGTAATGATATGTCAAAGTCTGATCTGACCACGCAGCCTATCAGAGTCAAACCCCTGCTACCCTACACGGGAAACTGGCTTTCCTGGGTCTGGAGGGGGAATCCACCATCTCTCTAAACAAGTCACCTCCCAGACGCCCTCTTTGTGGGTCGGGAGGGATCCCTCGGGCTGGTGAGCGCCTGGCATCCGGGTTGGAGAGCTCGGCAGCCCGGCTGCACGCCGTCTCGCCCTTTGCCTTCAGTCCTCACCCGGCTACCAGCGCCACAGCTCCCTGCTGCGGGATTCCGGCTCTCCCGGGCTCCGTTTTACTCCCCTCCCGTCCACTCCGTTTCTCTGGGGTTTCTCGGGGCCACCAGTGTCTCCTTGCTCTGGCCCTTGCGGGCGCGCCTCTACGGACATTTCAGGCACGGCTTATCCAATACTCTCCCCCACGGTCTGCTCCTCCCATACCCCAGAGTGTCCCCAAGAAGGGCCCACAGAGACGCAAACTCCGGCTTTATCCCGGATAAGATACCACATTCTAACTGCTGAGGTCCTAGCCTCAGGTCGAACTGGCTCAGCTCGGACCCGGACCGCGTTCTTCCTCCCAGGGCAGAAGAGGCTGCTGGCTCCTCCTGCATCATCTCCCGAGTTCAGCTCCCTGGACCTTATTCCGAAAGACTCCGGCTGGGGCCGGGGCCGGGTCCTTCCTGACTTCAGTCTCTCTGAAAAGTTTAGCACTTGCGAAAATGCCCCCGGCTCTGCCACCCAAAAGGCAGGACCCACGCCTTCCTTGCGAGCTAGAAGGAACGGCTGCACCTCCCAGTGCTCCCGGGGCAGGAGACGCGGCCACGACCACATTTGATTTCACTGCTTTTCCTGAAAAGGACACACACAGCCCAGCTCTGTGTGTATGCAGGGGGAAGCGGAGTCCTGCGTTTATTTTTTAAAGCATATATAAGCGATAAGCATTGAACAAAGTAGCCAAAGGCTTGGCCCTCCCACAAACCTAGGAATTCAAATCCACATGGCCACAGCCCCTCCACCCGGGCCCTCTCCCAGCACACGCTCCGCTCGACAAGGGCCACAAAAAGCCCTTTAAAAGCCCGCGGTGCTTCCGAGGACTCCCAGATCTCCAGCCCTTCCTCGACCACCCCTTCCTCACACCCAAGGACACTCCAGCCCCGCCCCAGCTTGGACACCCACCTCTGGGCTCCGGCTCCCGGAGGCGCAGTCCTGGGGCTCTGCTCCAGCGCCGCGCGGCCGCTGCCTCCCGCTCCAGGGGTCCAGGAGACTCCGGGGGAAGGCGAGCGGCAGCCCCGGGCTGGGGCCAGCGCATCTGCAGGGAGTGGCGGCCTCAGGGCGCGCTGGAGGGCGGGGAGCCCCGCCCGCCTACTCCCGGGGCCCGCCCCTTCCCCGCCCCCTCGCTTCCCCTCCAGTCGCCCAGCTCAGGGGCCGCCCTCCTCTCTCCTCCCCTCCCCTCTCCTCCCCATCCACCCACATCTTCTCCTCTCAGCGACTTCGGCGGAATCTATGCACAAACCAAGAAATGAATGAATAGAGAGACTGGAGGGAGGGAAAGACGGAGGGATGGATGAGGCGCGCAAAGCTGAGTATTTCCTAACTCAGGGGAGCGCTGTGTCTGGGTATGTGGACACTTGTTAGCGCACGGGGCTTTGGGGCGGGGTGGCGTGTCGCTGTGTGTACACGTGGACGTGTGTGTTGGTGTACACATATGTGCGCATGAGCGTATGTGGAAGTGTTTGAGTGCCTGTGTGCACTAAATGCCAGGAGCTACTGAGTTCCCACTCAGGCGGGGAGAGAGCCCCTTGTCCCTTACCTAGCACCACGACTGCCCTTAGGGTCAGAGCGACCCCGAAACTGGTTGCGAAGTGCGTCTTTGTGGCAGTAATGGTGTCGCCGCGTGTTTGGGGACTCCCCCGATGGGGTTCAGAGGCTGAGGTGTGGACAGAGATGCTTCCAACTCACTGGCTCGCCAGAGCCTTCCTGCTGCCCTCCGTGTAGTGGCAGCCGGTGGCCCGGTGTCAGAGCGCGTGTGCTAACAAAGCCAGCCGAGGGGGAAGGAGGCAGCGGATCCACAGACTGGGGCTGTATTAGGCGGGTGGCCAGCCATCCCTCACTCTTGAGATGTCTGAAATTTCAGTCTCTCATCCCCTCCCCCACATGAATATTTAAATAATGCTAATGACCCTTTGAAAATGAACCGTCTGGAAATCCTCAGAGAGGACACGCACACACAAACAGCCTACCTAGAGAGCAACACTTTTCAAAAGCAAGCTGTGGACTTACTCTGCTGTAGGTGGCGGCGTTCGTTCTCAGCCGAGGAAGATCACAAAAGTCAGATTTCTTGAATTCAGCTTTGCCCTAGGCATGATTTTTCCAGCAATTCTCTCTCCCCAGCTTTGCAAGTCGCCCTTGCACTCTCAGTTAGATTTCCACCCTAGGGCAGTCTGCTGTTTTCCCCACCCCTTGACAAGGCCCTGGGTTGCTCTTCTGGGAGTCAATTTTACATGTCAAACAGCAGGGAAAGACAATAGCTATGGACTGATTCTACTTTCCTAACCCACTGAGGTCCCTGATTTCCAATACAAAGAAATGATATCCTTGGGAACTACCCTGAAAGCCCATCCAGGCTAAGGGCACCATAAATAGCACCTCCAGAGAAAAGGCTTCTTCCCTGCCTTGAGCTCTATTCACACTTTCATCCAAGAGGACGAAGTCTACAATGGGACATCAGCTGTTCTCAGGGTTCCTGAATGTCAAGAGGCTCCTTTTTCTCGATATTTGGAAATGATTTCACCATCCTTTTCGCCTGTTTGTCTCTTATACTGTTGAATTTCAACAGAATTTACTAACCAGTGCTCAGAGATGACAGAGCTTCAGCCTTGACTCAACTTTGTCTTCCTTCCTTCCTTTTCCTTATTTTCTTCCTTCCTTTTCATTTTTTTCTCCTCATGTCTCCGATTTAAGGAATTAAATGCTTGGGTGCCCTAGATACTGATCTATTTTTAACATTTTAATATCATGTGAAAAACTCACATTAAAATGAGTGTGCTTGGGTATCACAGTTGTTTATTTATATGGACCATAGACTCTCTAAGGAAGAATTTTAGAATTACATCAGATGTGAGATGTTGTAAACAGTATCACGGCAGGTACTTCATCATTCTCTTCTCATATTTTCCTAAATTTGAATAAGTGTAAAATTTACAAACAAAATTAGTTTCATTATTACGAAGAGTAAAGCAAGGCCGGGCATGGTGGCTCATGCCTGTAATCCCAGCACTTTGGGAGGCCGAGGCGGGCGGATCACCTGAGGTCGGGAGTTCGCGACCAGCCTGACCAACATGGAGAAACCCCGTCTCTACTAAAAATACAAAATTAGCCGGGCGTGGTGGCACATGCCTTCAATCCCAGCTTCTCGGGAGGCTGAGGCAGGAGAATCGTTTGAACCTGGGAGGAGGAGGTTGCAGTGAGCCAAGATCGTGCCATTGCACTCCAGCCTGGGCAACAAGAGCAAACTGCATCTCAAAAACAACAACAACAACAAAAAGATACCAGCTTTATTCTGAATTGCTTCTTTACTAAAGCAATGTCAATGCTTTGTTAATATTAATTTTAAAGTTCTAGAATATTATTCAAAACCTATTAGGAATACTAATTTAGGAAAATATATGCTCAATAGATACTAATTTATAAGAACATTTGTTTTCTTCCATCTTCCAAATTATTAAAGAGGTAGCCATGATTAAATATTTTTAATATAAAAGGCTTGGTACATACCAGATGCTCAGAAATAGTTGTTTAATTTGTTCAATGAAATCCATGCAAGAGTATGAATGGCTGCATGCAAAAGTAAACACTGTTTTTAATTAACATTTTCTCATTTATTTTCTCCTAGGCCAGTGGTTCCCAATTGAGGGTGATTGAACTCCCCAGGGGACATTTTGGCAATGTCTAGAGACATTTCTTATGGTCACGATTAGTGGGGTTGCTACCAGCCTCTACAGGACAGCGCCCCACCAACAAAGAATTATTGAGCCCTAAATGTCAGTAATGCTGAGGTTGAGATATCTTGCCCCAGAATTTTTCAAAGCCAGTACTAAAGACCACAGATAGTAAGGCCACCTTGGTGCTTGTTAAAAAGGCAGAATCCGGCCGGGTGCAGTGGCTCACGCCTGTGATCCCAGCACTTTGGGAGGCCAAGGCGGGTGGATCACAAGGTCAGGAGTTCAAGACCAGCCTGGCCAAGATGGTGAAACCCCATCTCTACTAAAAATCTAAAAATTAGCCAGGCGCGGTGGCAGGCGCCTGTAATCCCAGCTACTCGGGAGGCTGAGGCAGGAGAATCGCTTGAACCCGGGCAGCAGAGGTTGCAGTGAGCTGAGATTACGCCACTGCACTCCAGCCTGGGCGACAGAGAGAGGCTGTGTCTCAAACAAAAAAAGAAAAAAAAAAAAGGCACATTCCTGGGCTCTACCTTTACTGAACCAGGATGTGTGGGGTGGGGCCAATGAAACTGCATTAACAGCTCCCAGATGATTCTTAAAAACATGAAAGTTTGGGAAACACTGGCAATGGGCAAGGTTAGCTTTATCACCCACTGCCTGCTCGTGGTTCATCACATCATATGTGTGTTAACATAATAACGATTATTAGAGCTGAAAATGTTATATAATAAAAGAAGCATATTTACTCTCCTAGATGTACTTTAGGAGCATATTTGAATAAAATAAATGGCTATTAATTATGTGAGAGAAATATAACTCGAACGTGTAAATGTTACGTATTCCCGCAGGCCCTATACCATCAAGGGCACCAAATCTTCCATGGAAATTTTTTTGCGGGGAGAGGAAATCAAGATTTCTTTCATTGTGGCCTAAGTGTACATTTTTACTCACATTGCCTCTCCCATGCTGCTGGCCCACTTTAAACTACACCCCTGAGAAAGAGTGGCCTCCAGGGGACCCAAGAAGTAGAATGTTCTTTCTAGAAAAACACACAAAATAAAGAATAGCTTTCTGAGGAAGAAGTTAGCCTAGATACAGGTTCAAAGAAGCTCTTCTCCCTCTCTCCCCAAACTGACCAAAATGAACTAAATCCAGCAAATAATAATGATCTAGCAGTAGACACATGCCCCAAACTTAGAGAACAGTAGAAGCTGAAAAATAGACTTATAAGTGTCTCAGAGAACTGATCTGAAAACAAGAAGGTAGGGGCAAGACAGTGCATCATAAAAGGGAATTTACTATTTCCTCCTCCTAGCAAGGGGAAAGACCAAAAAGTATCAGCTGGGAGTAATTCACAAGTGCTAAATGTGTCCCACAGATAATAAAGGTTGGCTAGAAAATTTAAAAAAAAAAAAAAAAAGTAAGAAAAAGAGGGAAGGCTGGATGCAGTGGCTCACTCTTGTAATCCCAACACTTTGGGAGGCCAAGGTGGGTGGATCACCTGAAGTTAGTAGTTCAAGACCAGCCTGGCCAACGTGGTGAAACCCCATCTCTACTGAAAATACAAAAATTACCTGGGTGTGGTGACAGGTGCCTGTAATCCCAGCTACTTGGGAGGCTCAGGCAGGATAATCACTTGAACCCTGGAGGCAGAAGTTGCAGTGAGCTGAGATGAGGCAACTACACTTCAGCCTGGGCGACAGAGTGAGCTTTCTCTCAAAAAAAAAAAAAAAAAGAAAGAAAGAAAGAAAGAAAAGAAAAAAAGAAAAAGCAGGAAAAGCAAAGAACAACAGAAACAAAAAGACTCACACCAAATGAATAGCTCTATGTCCCTAGGGCTTTCCCACCAAACAGCGGGTGAGCTCACTGAAAAGTTAGCAGTAATCCCAAGCCCAGTGGGATCCTCATGGGATCAGATGCACCACTGAAAATTTCAGAGAATAAACAAACTGGGGGAAATATTTGCAACATATATGACAGTGAGTTACTATTCCTCATATGTGAAGAGTTTTTGCAAATCAATAAGAAAACTGAAGAAAACTACCAACTCAATAGGAAAAAAACAACCTGGGCTGGGTGTGGTGACTCACACCTGTAATTCCAACACTTTGGGAAGCCAAGGTGGGAGGATAACTTGAGCCCAGAAATTTGAGACCAGCCTGGGCAACATGGTGACACCCCATCTCTACAAAAAATAAAAAAGTTAGTGGGTGTGGTGACATGCTTGTAGTCCCAGCTGCTTGGGAGGCTGAGATGGGAGGATTGCTTGGACCCAGGAGGTCAAGGCTACAATTAGCCATGATCGTGCCACTGCACTCCAGCAGGGTGACAGAGTGAGACACTGTCTCCAAAAAAAAAAAAAAACCAAAAAAAA
This sequence comes from Mandrillus leucophaeus, assembly GCF_000951045.1. Classification (NCBI taxonomy): domain Eukaryota; kingdom Metazoa; phylum Chordata; class Mammalia; order Primates; family Cercopithecidae; genus Mandrillus; species Mandrillus leucophaeus. The sequence continues at coordinate 5,663,342 of NW_012108252.1, read as the reverse complement.
AAAAAACGTAGTTTACAGATAAGTACAACTGACCCTTGAACTTGTGAAGAGATAGTCAAACTCTTCATATTAAAGAAGTGCAAGTGAAATATTGGGCTAATTTTTATTTATTTATTTTTTTGCCTACAATATGAGTAAATATATAAAATACAAATATATATTTTTGGCAAGGGAATGATGAAAATCAAGTGATTATACTTTATTGATGGGCATACAGATTGATAACAAATTGGTAAATCTGAAAGATAATTTGGTGCTAACTCTAGAGATAGAAAATGTTTATACACTTGAACCTGCAATTCATTTTTGGAATTCAGAAGTTTACAAAATCTCTCAAGTTGGATGAAAAACCAGAGTGGTGGAGAGGAGTCAGTAAACAAGAAATTCCAGATCACGGAGAGGGCCAAAAGAAAATATTTACTATACACTTTTAAAGTTGTTTGAGTGTTATGTTGTGATGTAAACACTTCTTGTAACCCCCTACACTTCTGATAACAGCATTTGTCTGGGGCAGCAAAGGCAAGGAAGGGGTTTGTGTGTGAGTTGGTGTGGGGTGAAGACCAGGCATAGGAGGCAAAATGAATGTAACAGTAGGAATTCAGAGGATGAACTCACGAGGACAGAGGGTAGAAGGATGGTTATCAGCGGCTGGGAAAGGTAGCGGGCAGGCAGGGGAGTAGGGATGATTAATGGATACAAAACCATAGCAAGAATGAATAAGACCTAGTATTTGCTAGCACAACAGGGTGATAATTTAATTTACATTTAAATTAAATTAATTGTCAAAAATACTTTAATTGTACATTTAAAAATAACTAAAACTATAACTGGATTGTTTGTAATACAAAGGAAAAATACTGGGGAGGTGATGGATGCCCTATTTACTCTGATGTGATTATTTGTACATTACATGCCACCTACTATGTACCCACAAAAGTTAAAAAAAAATTTTTTTAAAGAATTCAGAAGAAATAGGAAATCAGAACAACAAGTGTCTAGGAGAACTAATCCCAACCCATTGTGCCTCAAGATAAAAATCCATAAAAATAGTGGGGTGAGCATCAGACAACCTCCAATACTATGTTGGTAGGAGTGTAAGCAGGAGGATATGGGATATTTAGTCTACTAATTCCTAGAATCTGCAAAGATCATTTGCTTACTCTAGCTCAACTAGTGGTTTTACACCATCCTTATGGATGATTTGTATGTTTACGGATTTCCAAAGTAAGACATTTCTCAATGATCTCTGGTTCTTACTTAATGGCAAAAAGGTCATCTCTGGATCATCATCCCACTAATTTTTTTATTTTTTGTAGAGACAGGGTCTCACCATGTTGCCCAGGCTGGTCTCAAATTTCTGGGCTCAAGTCATCCTCCCGCCTTGGCTTCCCAAAGTGTTGGGATTACAAGTGTGAGCCACCACACCCAGCCCAGGTTTTTTTTTTCTATTGAGCCAATCATCATTGGCTTTTCTATAGCAGGCATGATCCATCCATAGACTTTTTTTTTTTCTTTTTTTTTGAGACGGAGTTTTGTTCTTATTGCCTAGGCTAGAGTGCAATGACACAATCTTGGCTCACCAAAACCTCCACCTCCTGGATTCAAGCAATTCTCCTCCCTCAGTCTCCTGAGTAGCTGGAATTACAGATATGTTCCACCACGCCCGGCTAATTTTGTATTTTTAGTAGAGACCGGGTTTCTCCATGTTGGTCAGGCTGGTCTCGAACTCCCAACCTCAGGTGATCTGCACGCCTCGGCCTCCCAAAGTGCTGTGATTACAGGCTTGAGCCACCGCATCTGGCTCCCATAAACTATTTTAACCATCAACTTTCGGAATGCATATGATCTAAGACTGGCATATGTTAGTCTATGGATTGTTTGCATTGACTTACAGTTGTGTTTTACATAATTAAAAACACCCTTTTAAACCATCTCTTCTCCAAGGGATTGGCCTCTCCCTAAGATAAGGTGGTCAGCTTTTAAGATGTAAATTAGTGGTTCCCAGGTTGACTTACATTGGGAGTAGCTGGAGAGCAAGAAAAGAAAATTTCCAGATTCCTTTCTCTAGGTGATCCGGAGAGCAGGAATCTGTGTTTGCGTAAGCTTTCCGTCTGATTTCATGACAGCCTGGTTTGGGAACCACCGGAGGTGGACACAGTCACCCTTACTTGAAGAAAGGACAGAGAAGCAAACACAGCAACACGGATGGTGTCATAAGAGAACACTTGGCTCTCGGACTGTGTTTACTGTGGTTCTTAGCCTAGTTTGTGGTTCCTGCTTTTCCTTTATTTCCTCTCCGGGGTCTCTGGCTTCCTGTGGCCAAGTAAGTTTCTTTCCTGCCTGTTCCACATTTATTTCCTTTCCCTGCATCCTCACACTTGGCCTCTCCTCTGCCAAACCCTTTAACATAAGGAAATGGTGACCTGATTATATTCACTGCAGCTGCTTGAGGCTTTTTTTAAAAGACATTTAAAAACACCCATAAGAAACATTCCAAAACCCAAGCAACATTTCCCCATGGAATTGTTTACACTGTGTTCCAGACTAGCTGGGCTGTGCCTTCTCGACATTGACATAACATTGTACCACCCAAATTGCCCATTGTAATATACATGTAAATGGCACGAGTATACTAATAAAAAAAACACTATTTGAAACTAAAATCGTCAACAACAAAAAGCAGCATGGGAAGACCTGTGTTGGAAAGAGTGAAAAGTGGGTATCTATGTAGGAGAAAGACAGAGTTGGGAAATGAGAAACAGCACAGAGGACAGAGTCCCTTGGTGAGGAAAGCAAGATGGTACCTTGATTCCAGAGGCCTCAAATCTTGTGGAATAATGACAAGAATGTAGCCATGTATTACTTTGATAATAAACAGGAGCAAAGTCCTATGAGATCCAAGTTCTTTGGTTCTTGGCTGAGACTTTTATCTCATTTAGCAACTGAAGCATTTAAAAAATCTAGTAAACACTCCAGAGTTCATGCCGTAATGGAGAGACAGCATACAACAAGGTACTCTTTAAGCATGGCACTGAAAACATAAAATATGCCTAATATACTTGGAATGTACACAGCTTGTTCATAGATAGAATGCTGGAAAACAGTGCCAATAGTGGTGTGGAGTCCCAGAAGACAGCTTTCAGTGAGTCAACCAAGTGAATTTCTTCTCATTAGGGACCTGCATTTTAAATGCAAATCTATTTTTCTTTTCTGGTGGTGCTTAACTTCTCTTCAATTTTAGATAAAACAGGAAATTATTTTTTAAAAATATTTTTAAAAAAATAGGACCGTAACATTTTTCTAGTAATTTGCAAGTGTTTCCCTCAGAACTTTTAAGCACAGGCTGTTAATTTAAGGGAAGAACCATAAGGATTTTTCAGTGATATTAGGGGGAAAAGGACCAAATCTTGAGATTTTAAATTTTAAGAATTCTGATTCTCTCATAGATGGTCTTTGTGCTAGTCTCTGATTTGCTTGTCAAATGTTTTAGTATTGAGAACTATCCAATGAGAAAATGGACTTTTTCCTTCTAGTATACTGAACAGATTAAATGACTTTCCTAGCGTTAAGAATAAGTTAATTACTTCTCTAAGTAACCATTACAATTATAAGGTGTTAAGATCATTTAAATACGGAGAATAATAATAGCTTCTATAGCATATTAAAAGCCTCTGTTAGATTGGGACCATGGCCAACATAAAATCACTTTAGAAACCACAATAGCTTATGATACAATCAACTAAAGTACCCATACCCATATTGTTTTTGAAGATTTTCCAACTCATTAACACCTTCTTTATAGCTCCCTCTCCCTCTCCTCTCTTCTCCTCTCCTTCCTTCCTTCCTTCCTTTGTACTTCCTTTCTTTGTATTCTCCTGTCTTCCTTCTCTCCTTCCTTCATTCCTTCCTTCCCTCCTTCCCTTCCTTTCTTTTCTTTTTAGACTACTGTCTAGTTAATTTTAGGAGCAAGCATTGCAATCTCAAATACCTTGGAAGCCAGACAGATAACATAAATGAGTAAAACTGCCAGGTATCAGAAACAGTTTGTGACTCCTATAAAGGTCTCAGGCATTGAGGAGTCCAAGTGCTGACTGCTAAGTAATTCATAGAGTTGTTGAGATGAGATAGGTGAGCACTTAGATGAGAACTGTGGGTTCAGATAGGTGCTACTGCTGTTGCTGCTGCTATTATGTTTGACTTGGGAATTTTCTTTACATCCTTGGGATGGGTGAAGGCGTATCAAAATGTTAGAGACATGAAAGTTAGAACTAGGAGGAAAGTTACATGTCGGTCAAGCCATTTTTTTCTCATTTTATGGTATAGCAACATGTCAGTAAAAAACAGAGAACCAGAAGACCTGGATTGGAATCCTGACCTGTCACTCACTGGCTGTGTGACCTTAGGAAAATCGCTCAGCCTCACCATCCCTCCCTTCTCATCTCCTCTAGGACATTGTTCCAGCAATTTTATGCTTCCCAAAACATTAATTTTCTTTCACCTTATCAAATATGCTATGATTTCTTCTATCAAAAAAAAATTTTCATGTGCACACAGTTAACAACACTGTACTAAATGAACACTTTAAGAGGGTAGATTGTATATTATGCATTTTCTCCTTAAAATTATTTATTTATTTATTGAGACAGGGTCTCACTCTGCCACCAGGGCTGGAGTGCAGTAGCATGATCATGGCTCACTGCAGCCTCAACTTCCTGGGCTCAAGTGATCCTCCCACCTCAGTCTCCTGAGTAGCTGGGTCTACAGGCATGTGCCAGCATGCCTGGCTAATTTTTATATCTTTTGTAGAGACAAGATTTCCCCATGTTGCACAGGCTGGTCTTGAACTCCTAGGCTCAAGCAATTCCCTGCCTTGGCTTCTCAAATTGCTGGGTTACAGAGGTGAGCCGCCACCACACCCGGCCAATGTTATTAGTGTTTTCTATGAAAATAATTTTTCTTTTTTTTTTTTTTTTTGAGATGGAGTTTCACTCTTGTTGCCCAGGCTGGAGTACAGTGGCACGATCTCGTCTCACTGCACCCTCTGCCTCCCAGGTTCAGGCGATTCTTCTGCCTCAGCCTCACAAGTAGCTGGGATTACAGGCACCCACCACCATGCCTGGATACTTTTTTTGTATTTTTAGTAGAGACGGGGTTTCACCATGTTGGGCAGGCCAGTCTCAAACTCCTGACCTCAGGTCATCTGCCTACCTCAGCCTCCCAAAGTGCTAGGATTACAGGCATGAGCCACTGCGCCTAGTCTATAATTTTTTTTTTTTTTTTCTTTGAGACGGAGTCATACTCTGTCGCCCAGGCTGGAGTGCAGTGGCGCAATGTCGGCTCACTGCAACCTCCGCCTCCTAGGTTCACGCCATTCTCCTGCCTCAGCCTCCCGAGTAGCTGGGACTATAGGCACTAGCCACTATGCCCGGCTAATTTTTTGTATGCTTTAGTAGAGACGGGGTTTCACTGTGTTAGCCAGGATGGTCTCCATCTCCTGACGTCCTAATCCACCCGCCTCGGCCTCCCAAAGTGTTGGGATTACAGGTGTGAGCCACCGCGCCCGGCCGTCCAATAATTTTTTTTTAAGAGAAATTCTCTTGATCCTACCACCTCAATTCTCTGTTTCCCCTTAAAGCAAAAGTTCTTAAAAGAGATGTTTTTCACCAAGACACCACTTGTCAAAGTCATCAGTGACCTTGAGGTTGCCAAACCCAGTGGTCATTTCTCCCAACTCACCTGACCTGATCTTTCAGCAGGATTTAACACAGGCCATCAGTCAGTCAGTCACATTTGAACATTTGAACTACTTTCTTCATTTGGCTTCCACAACACTTTCTTGATTCTCCTCAGAGCTCTCTGACCTTTTTTTCTTTCTTTTTTTTTTTTTTTTTTTAAGACAGGGTCACTCTGTCACCCAGGCTGGAGTGCAATGGTACAATCACAACTTACTGCAGCCTTGACCTGCCGGGCTCAAGCAATCCTCCCACCTCAGCCTTGGATGACAGGTGTGTGCTGCCTCACCTGGCTAATTTTTTTATTCTTTGTAGAGAGGGAGGTCTTGCTATGCTGCCCAGGCTAGTCGCAAACTCCTGGGCTCAAGCGATCCTGCCACCTTGAGGACCTCCCAAAGTGCTGAGATTATAGACATGAGCGACTGTGCCCAGTCTCACTGACCATCTTTCTTAGTCCTCTTTTAGGGTTCTTCCTCAGTTTCCAAATCTTTAATTTGGGATGAGCAATAACTTGGGCTTGATCCCTTCTATCCCTCAGGCCATTCTCTCTGTGATCTCATCCAGTCAATGGCTGTGCACAGGTGAATCCCAAATTTATATGTCAGCCTATTTTCTCCATGGAACTCCAGACTCACACTTAACCTCTCCACTGGATGCCTAGAAGGCATTTTTAAATTACAAGTATATTGCAGATTCCTGATTTCCTCTCAAAATCTCCTCCTCCTATAGTCTTGCCCACCTTGTTAAAGACAGGTCATCCTTTTAGCCATAACCACATCACCCCATATTCTACAATATTCTGATTTTTCTCCAGAGCACTAATCACCATCTTTCATATGATAGTATTTACTTGCTTGTTTCTTGTCTGTCTTACCCTACTAATGTGTAATCTACATGAGTACAAGTCCTGGTCTCTTTTATTAATTTCTAGATACCTAGAGCTTGGCATAGAGTAGGTGCTCATTAAATATTTGTTGTTGAAGCTTGGCACAGTGGCTCACGCCTGTAATCCCAGCACTTTGGTAGGCCAAGGTGGGTGGATCACCTGAGGTCGGGAGTTCGAGACCAGCCTGACCAACGTGGAGTAACCCTGTCCCTACTAAAAATACAAAATTAGCTGGGCGTGGCGGTGCATGCCTGTAATCCCAGCTACTCGGGAGACTGAGGCAGAAGAATTGCTTGAACCTGGGAGGCAGAGGTTGTGGTGAGCTGAGATCATGCCATTGCACTCCAGCCTGGGCAAGAAGAGTGAAACTCCGTTTCAAAAAAACAAACAAAAAATATTTGTTGAAAAAAAAATGGAAGATCCCCATGTTCATGTAGCTTACATCCTAATATGGCATGGATAATGAGGTAAGATAAACAATAAGCAAGAGAAGAATGTCATAGGTAGCAGGAAAGAAAATCAAAGGCCAATTGAATTCACTCATGCAGATACATGAAATACATTATGTGTCAGGAGGTGGTAATTGTTATAAAGAAAAATAAAACAGAGTAAAGGGATAGATATTGATGGCAGTAGGAGGTGAGTACTATTTTATATAATGTGGTCAAGAACAGACTCTTTACTGCGGCGACATTTGAGCAGAGATCTGGAGAAAGGAAGGAAGTGAGCCAGGGAGATATCAAGGGGAAAAGCATTCTAGCACAGGGAACAGCAGGTGTGGGGACCCTGAGCAATCATCTTTGGAGCAGCCAGGAGGACTTCAGAGCCGAGAAAGGAGGGGTGAGAGAAGACTGGCAGTGAGCCAGACCATAAGGTCCTTGCAAACCTTGATAAGTACTTTGGATTCTTTATTTTCCTAAATAAGATGAGAAACCACTGCATTATTTCAAGCAGATAAATGACTTGATTTGGTTTAGATGTTTAAAAGATCACTGTGGCTGCTGCTGGGTGGAGTCTGTTACAGAAAGGGAAAGGAGTGGCCAGGAGACCACTTAGAAGCTATTGTAATAATCTGGGCAAGAGATGATAATGGCTGAAAGCAGAATGGTAATGGTGGAGTGGTGACATCAATGGTGAAATCAGATTCCACACATAACTGTAAGCGGAAGCTGCGCCAGGGACATGACACATGGCACAAAGCATTGGCCTTAGAAGGCATTCAACACATAATTATCAGGTGCATGCCCAAATACTTCTTATTTTCATTACAATAAAGCGTTCTTATTAACTAGTTCAAAAAAACTCCCTTGATCAGGGCTTCTAGGAAGTTTCTTTTAAAAAACAAAGTACCAACTCACCAAAGCAATATATATATATATATATATATATATAGCACCTTTGGGTAAAGTAGTTCTTAAATTTTAGGCAGAAAAAAATACACTTGTAAAACACTAAACAAACTAGATTTTCCCATAAATCGATTTAGTGTTTCATTTGAAAGGATCACATTGACCCTTAAATTTCTAACATTTACCATCGGCGAATTCAACTGGCCTTTCATTTTTCTCTCCTATTATCTTTGGCATTCTTTTCCCTTTAACTCCGTAATCATAAACACAGCTATTTTCAGACATGTCACTTATACAAAGAATATATGGTGGCTGGGAGTGGTGGCTCACGCCTGTAATCCCAGCACTTTGGGAGGCCGAGGCGGGCGGATCACGAGGTCAGGAGTTTGAGACCAGCCTGGCCAACATGGTGAAACCCCATCTCTACTAAAAATACAAAAATTAGCCGGGCATGGTGGTGGGCACCTGTAATCCCAGCTACTCAGGAGGCTGAGGCAGGAGAATCGCTTGAGCCTGGGAAGCAGAGGTTGCAGTGAGCTGAGATCGCGTCACTGCACTCCAGCCTGGGCAACAAAACTCTATCTCAAAAAAAAAAAAAAAAAAAAAAGAAAAAGAAAAAAAACAAAGAATATATGGCTTGATAGTTATTGGATTCTCTCCATAGGGAAAGCATCCACTATGGTCTTTTCTATGCTGTGGATCTGAATTCCAAGTAAATGGCTAGTTGTAAAGTTACCTGACTCTGCATTCCCCAAGAAACATGCAAAAGAGGCTGGGTGCGGTGACTCATGCCTGTAATCCCAGCACTTTGGGAGGCCAAGGTGGGTGGATCACCTGAGGTCGGGAGTTTGAGACCAGCCTGAACAACACGGAGAAACCACATTTCTACTAAAACTGCAAAATTAGCCGGGCGTGGTGGCGCATGCGTGTAATCCCAGATACTTGGAAGGCTAAGGCAGGAGAATAGCTTGAGCCCAGGAGGCAGAGGTTGTGGTAAGCCAAGATCACACCATTGCACTCCAGCCTGGGCAACAGGAGCGAAACTCCATCTCAAAAAAACAAAAGAAAAGAAAAGAAAAGAAAAGAAAAGAAAGAAAGAAACATGCAGAAGAGCACTTAGGGACCACACACAAGAGGTATCCTGGCACTGTGGTTAGGGGACTATGCTAACCACATGAAGAATGCTAGGAATGAAGGCAGAACCCTGTTCTTCCGCTGATTCTGAGCAGGACCTTCCACAGGTTACTTTACCTCCCTGTGCCTGAAATTCCTAGTCTTTAAAATAAGAACAAGTGTATAGTATCTATCTCATGGGTTCGTGGAACGCATTGGATAAGTTCATGCTTATAAAGGCCACAGAATATATCTTTTAGATTCTCAACAGCTATGTGCTGCTGTATTAATCTGTGCCAGTCTACTGGTTCACAGCCTCTCCAAAAAACTAGAGTGGTCCTAGATCAGGTCCATTCTTGATTAATTCTTGCTCCCAGGATCATAACTATTTTACTGTCATTACATTTCATTACATTTTATTTAAAATAATTTTTGATTCTAAAAGAAACATTTACTCATTACACAGAGAAGCAATAAACTGTGGACTCTGAAATATTACAAACCTGGAATTGAATTCTGACTCTGCTCTTCCGGAATTTGTGACCTGATGTAGTCTTTACCTTCTCAAAGTGTCGATTTCTTCATCTGCACAATGGGACAAAAAATGGTACCTATCTCATGGTGTCATTTTGAGTGTTAAAGAGAGTAATGCAGGTAAAGTATTTAACACAGTGCCTAGCCCACAGTAAACACTGGGAAAAAGAAAGGGAGTGAGGGGAGAGAAGGAAAGAGAGGAACAGAAAATAGGAAGAAGTCAATGACTGTTATAGGATAGAAAGTTTAGTAAAAGCCACACGAAGGAGAAAGGTTCATTTTAGTAAACTGTCAAATACTTTGGAAAATGCTTAGAAACAGAATGCATATTTTTACTTAAAAGAGAAAAATATTTGTTGTGTCTTTTGTAATGCCATTTCTCTTAAAAGGGATTTCCTATGTCACTCATGGGATACACTTAATATAAACTTAGAAATTTTTTCATATTTGGGATTTGTTTATATTTTCTTTGCAAGAACCAACTCAAACACACTAAGAATAATAAAAAGAATAATTCTTAGTGGATGAATGTCTATTTCTCAACTTAAATAAAGTTTTGTCTCCAAAATTTCAAAATGACTTATTCACATTAATTTGAAAAGTCAGACCAAAAATTTGACCCTGTTTAAATATGGTATGCCACATATAATACAACATTCAATCAATCAATCAATCAATCAATTTATTTATTTATTTTTAATAGAAATAGGGTCTCCTTCTGTCACCCAGGCTAGAGTGCAGTGGTAGGATTGTGGCTTACTGCAGCCTCATCCTCCCAGGCTCAAGCGATTCTCCCACTTGTCTCCTGAGTAGCTGAGACTACAGGCGCACACCACCACACCTGGCTAGTTTGTTTTTTTCTTTAAGTAGAGATGATGTCTTGCCAAGTTGCCCAGGCTGGTCTCTAACTCCTGAGTTCAAACAATCCTCCTGCCTCAGCTCCCAAAGTGCTGCGATCATAGGTGTAAGCTACCACGCCTGGCCAATAAGCTGATTTTTTTTAATCCAAAAGTTAACAAAGGCTGTATTATTAGTGGCATAACACAGACATGCAGACATCTTAGAAAAAACTAAAAGAAGAAACTGTCTTAAGCTCCAGTATGATGGGTGCAGTAATCTCTTAAGTAATACTGCAGAACACTTGTATCCTTAATTTCTCCAGATTCAAAGAAAGCTCTACCTTTTTTTTTTTTTTTTTTTTTTTTTTTTTACTGTAAGCTAAATTTTCCTTATTTACTGAAAAGGCTGTTCGGTTTTATCATATTCATGAATCACTGCAGGAGAATGATAATGAGAAATGTAATCAGAATGCTAACAGGATGAAGACTCATGGACAAGCCTGAAGAACAACTCATTCTCAAAGATGAAAATCAAATCTTATCCCACTAGGTAAACTCCAGCTCTGCATTGGAAGAATGAATGCAAACAGAACTATATAAAAGCCCCCATATTGATCAGGACTGTGAGGCAAGGAAGACCTTCTTAGCATGTCTCCATACCAGCATCATCTCTTTATTCTCCAAGGTGAAGCACTGTGACATAGTCATGAAGACCTAGTGCTGTCTGGGTGAGCACTCCTTGTCTGTGTGACCCTAGACAAGTTACTTAATCTCTCTGCACCTTGTTTTCTCTGTAAATGAAGATAGCCTAGTACTCACCTCATAGGGTTGTGGTAAGAATTAAATAACAGAATACCCTAAGCACCCAGAGCAGTACCTGACACATGGGAAGTTCTCAATACATGTGAGCTACTATCTCATTATTCATTTTATTAAATTGAATTTCACTAGAAAATGCATACTGTTGGAGATGAAAACTCATAATCTGGTGGGGAGCAGTGGCTCACACCTGTAACCCAGCACATTGGGAAGCTGAGGTGGGCGGATCAGTTGAGGTCAGGAGTTGGAGACCAGCCTGGCCAACATGGTGAAACCCCGTCTCTAATAAATATACAAAAATTAGCCAGGCATGGTGGCGCACACCTGTAATCCCAGCTACCCAGGAGGCTGAGACATAAGAAACACTTGAACCTGGGAACCTGGGAGGTGGAGGTTGCAGTGAGCCGAGATGGCGCCACTGCTCTCCAGCCTGGGCAACAAGGTGAGACCCTGTCTCAAAAAACAAAAATAAAACTCACAATCCGTGAGCAGATGGAAAGTATGATGACAGATCCAATACCCTACCCTCTAGCCCAGATCCCTTTGGGAGACGGAGTGGGACCTGCAGCGGCTGGTACCTTTTCCTTTCAGAAACAGACGTAAAAATGCTGAGATAAAATAAATGTCACATCTCCACTGACTCATTTCTGAGGAAGAAGTAGTTGTTGCAATGATAGTAAGCATAAGTGACCTCAAAAGAGACTGGCTCATGGTATGCAGACCTATCAGTGGCCTGCTCTGCTAGCCAATGAATCAAGCATCTTGCAAGGAGCATGTCATCTTTTCACATACAATTTACATGTAGGTCATGATTTTTACCAAGTGTGTTTTTTACTACTAAGTTTTCACTACAACAAAAAGGGCAAGGGGGCAGGCCATTAGTGAATGGGTAGGAGAAAGAGATGGGAAAAGCATTGGATAATTTATCGAGACGGGAGAACTAGATGCTCACTTCAACAATCTTCAGTATTCATATGATGCAGAAAGATCATTTTTCCCATTGTTAGGGCTCAGAAACCTATATCCCCAAATGTGATGCTTTGATATGCTGAACCTGAAGAAGCCTCAAGGTCTTTCTGACCTCCCCTCACTCCTATCTCTCAATCCTCTGTCTCTCCCCTAAGCACAGGATGAAGTGGTTCTGTGAAGTTCCCTTATCTGCCTAAAATCTTACCCTCCGGAGAAGAAAACAATTACCTCTGGTCTCTTCCTCAAGTTTTCATTAACTGAAACTCATATAGCAGGAAGAAAGACTGAAGTCTGTCAACATATCTGAACAGATTTTGTCACAAATTGTTGTCTGTTCTGTGGGCCCAACAGACTTTGTCCCAGGTCACTGTTTGTTCTTCAAGCCCATTGAATTTCCCTAAAAATCATTTACTGCCCTCCCTGCTTCCTATCTCCACACTTCCTATCTCCATTTCCTTTAAGAAGAAGGAAGTATATAACCGTCTGTACCCCATTGTGTGTAATTTTCTCTCTTTGCATACTAGTAAACTTCTATGCCATTTATCCTATTAATCTGTCTAATGTCAATTGATTTTTCAACGAAATTTCAAAGGGCAAAGGGAAAGTTTTCCCTTGGCTCCTACTCTAGGAATCCAACAACTTTTCCTGATAACTACGATCTTGATTTATGAGACCTCTCTGATACCTGACCAGTTGCAGAAGGACAAGGCTTATTGTAAGTGGCCACATGAGTTCTACCCAGGATTTCAGAAATATTTTGCAATCATTCCAAACCCACAGGGACATGAGTGGTAATTTATTCAGACATTAACCGGAGAGACAAACTGGTTCCCTGCCTAAATGGGAACCAGGCTGGCTACCTTCCAGTAGCACTGAAGACCAATAGTTTCCGCCGCTGGGTTCTGTGTTTGGTTTGTGTGGCTTGGTTAAGACCAGTAGTTTCTGTCACTGCGTTCTGTGTTTGGTTTGTGTGGCTTGATTCTTTCACAAGTCGTAGACTTTGGTACTTGCAAATGAGCCTTGCTGCAAAACTAGTTGGATTGGGACAGATCATTCTTAAGAAAAGAGGCTTATCTGCAATCAGGCTCTGACATAATGAACTGCAACAAGTGACAATTTCTAGAGCTTTAGCATCATTAGTCATTCCCACAGCTGGAATGTTCAAAATGTGCATAGAAGGAAACAGACAGATGTCCTCAGGAAGCATTTGTGAATGTGTCAGAACTTTTGCTCGGAATATCCATGCCCCTGTCATCTATTTTAGGGTGACCACTCCACTCAGAGATAGGGGATTTTACCAAGTAGGAGTTGGTAAAAGCACAAGAGTATTTCATCAACATTTTAAAAATTGGGATGATGAAGCTATCTGCAGAAAATGAAATTAGGCTAACACTGATATCCCAACTAAAAAGAAGATCCTAGAATAAGGCTTCCAAAAAGTCATGATATACCCAGATTGAGGTAAAGGGTTTGTTGTTGTTGTTGTTGTTCAAAAGAAAAAACAATCAAACAAACAGAGGGTAGTGTTTCTCATAGTTTCACTTCTTAGAGAAACCAATGAAGTACAAATCTTGGCATGAATCAGATTTGGATTCCTAGCAAAGAAGCATATCAACAGATGTCCCTTGATAGGTTATCAGCGTATTATAGGTCCTTAAAGTATACATCTTTCTGGTTTAAAGCTTAATAAAATATATCATCATGTTTAAAATGAAAAAAAGTAAAAAAAAAAAAAAAAAAAGAACCCCAAACCACAAATAATCCCAAAGGACAATAATCAAAACACATTAAGCGGTTCCCTTCATCTCCTTTGCAACACTCCTCTTGCCTAGGGCCACTGGACTTGGCAAATAAAAATACAGAACACCAGTAAAATCTGAATTTCAGGTAAACAACAAATAATTTTTTAATATAAGTATGTCTCATGTAATTTAATTCAAATGGAACCGGGCATCTAACATTTTATCTGGCTAAGCTACCCTTGCCCTGTCCTTGGAGCTCCCCTGCTTTAGCTAATAAAAAAAAAAAAAAATTTGCATTTATTAAAACCCAAACAGAGAGGCTACAAAGTGTCCTTCCATCTGGGTTCAAAGCCTGGCTCCACCACACACTCACTTTGAGATCTTGGGTAAGTTACTTTACTGTGCCACAGTCATCACATCTGTAGAATAGGATTAATAACAGTTTCTCCTTAGCAGGGTCAGCTGGAGGATTACATGAGATGGTATACGGGTAGCACAGTACTCAGCTCAAAGCAAATGTTCAACCCATGTTAGCTGTTATTGTTGGCAAGAGAACATGGTAAAGAAATAAAATGACAAAGAAGAAGGTACCTGAGATTATTCACTTGCCACGAATATTCCTGATCTATACATAGATTATAGAAAGCTGTCAATGGTTGTGACTTCATTTCTTTCACATTTATTTTATTTGACAAATAGGGAGTAGCACACAGGAACAATAAATAACCATTAGTGATATAGTTTATTACAGTTTACAACAGAGCTCTTCATATTCATTTTCAAGAAAATTCAAGGCAAGGATTCTCAAATGCAAGTATTATAAAAACTGACCCATGTAGTACTGATATGCCTCCTGCCCACCACTGCCAAACCGCCTCTGAGATCCACTACCCTGAAAATTTTCAAGGATTAAAAAAAAAAAAAAAAAAACTTCAAAAATATTTCCTTTGGCAAGGAACCAAATTTAGAGCGATCTTTATGTATGTACACAATGTAGAAAGGTTTTCTGTCCCAAATGTCTCTTTTTTGTCCAGAGTCCCTGCACAAAACAATCCTTTCAATGTCGTCATCACCAAATACAAAGGGCAACTGGCTGGACACCACTGGCAACAAAAGGCCTTCAGCAGAATGTTTTTTTTTAAAGCAAAGGCCAAAGAAAGCTGTAACCTGTGGCCTCTATTCACCACCGGAAGAGTCTAAATGCCTTTCCTCTTTTGTAATAGAGAACATCTGCCCTTCTAGGAGGATAATCTGTCTTCCAACAAGTTTTACGTGTAGGGAAGCAACATCCTTTTTAAAATGTGGCTTTCCCATGTCCTTGAATAGAAATTGTACCCTTTTCAAATGGTTTTACAGCCAGAATCTCTAGCTTGCCTAAGCGGTACCAACCTTGTTTCTTGTTCAAGTGTAAATGAGAAACATTGCATATGTAAATAAGAATATCGAACTTCATTCTGAAGAAAATTCTGCTGTGCTAAAATTTTTTGTAATCCTTTTTGCAAACACTTAGTTTTTAGTCTTACTATATGTGGACAAGAGGGCAAGGTAATGAGAGCATTTAGGATTTAGTTAATGTATTTGATGAAAATGACAGCCAAATCACAATTTTTTTTTTTTTTTTTGAGACGGAGTTTCGCTCTTATTGCCCAGGCTGGAGTGCAATGGCACCATCTCGGCTCACAGCAACATCCGCCTCCCAGGTTCAAGCGATTCTCCTGCCTCAGCCTCCCTATTAGCTGGGATTACAGATATGTTCCACCACGCCCGGCTAATTTTGTATTTTTAGTAGAGACAAGGTTTCTCCATGTTAGTCAGGCTGGCCTTGAACTCCTGACCTCAGGTGATAAACCCGCCTTGGCCTCCCAAAGTGCTGGGATTACAGGCGTGAGCCACAGCGCCTGGCCCAAATCACAAAATTTTTATCCTAGAGATATTTCTTTAACATGGATTATTTGATGTCATTTTATCTAGTCATTGGATAAACAAAATTCAAGAAAATGATGCAGAGCCAGGCAGGTGTGACTTGGGACTTGCAGCAAGGCATCAGCTGGATAAGGCCAAGACATTTCCAGTATGAGGGCCCTGGGGAGTTCACGCCACAGAAGAAGGGAACTTCTGTAACCAGCAATTTCTTTTAAAATCTAGCTTGTAGCAGCTTCCGACTTTATTTCTGAGGAGTAGCCATCTTACTGGCTTTTCTGTTTTTGTTTTTGTTTTTGTTTTTGTTTTTGTTTTTGAGACTGCGTCTCACTCTATTGCCCAAGCTGGAGTGCAGTGGTGCGATCTCGGCTCACTGCAACCTCTACCTCCTGGGGTCAAGCGATTCTCATGCCTCAGCCTTCAGAGTGGCTGAGATTACAGGTGGGTGCCACCACACCCAGCTAATTTTTGTATTTTTGGTAGAGACAGGGTTTCACCATGTTACCAAGCTTGGTCTTGAATTCCTGACCTCAAGTGATCCACCTGCCTTGGCCTCTCAAAGTGCTGTGATTACAGTAGTGAGCCACCATGACTGGCCTTACTGGCTTTTTACTATTAACATAATGTATTAAAAATCCCTTTGAGAAGGCAGTTAAATAGTAATACATTTTAGGTGTAAAATGTAACATTTAGGTGGTTGACAGGAGCTGGAATAGGTGAGAATGGGGGGTTGGTATTTAATGGGTAGAGAATTTCAGTTGAAGAAGATGTTGAAAAAGTTCTGGAGAAGGATGGATGATGATGATGATGGTTGCAGAACACTTTGAATGTACCCACAGACGGGTACCCTTTAAAAGTGCTTAAAATGTAAATGTTATGTTACATATGTTTTACCACAATAAAAAAAAATAGCATTGATTAGGTTAAAAGAAAAAAGGCTAAGATGTGAAGGGAAAATAGAAAAGAGAGAGAGAATGGCTGGGTGTGGTGGCTCACACCTGTAATCTCAGCACGTTGGGAGGCTGGGGAAGGAGGATCGCTTGAGCCCAGGAGTTCAAGATTGGCCTGAGCAACATAGGGAGTCCCCCTTCTGTACAAAAAATAAAAATGTAGCCAAGTGTGGTGCTGCACGCCTATAGTCCCAGCTACACAGGAGGCTGAGGTAGGAGGATTGCTTGGGCCCAGCAGGTTGAGGCTGCAGTGAGCCATGATCACACTGTGCTCCAGCCCGGGTGACATAGTGAGACCCTGTCAGAAGGAAAGAAAGAGAGGGAGGGAGGGAGGGAGGGAGGAAAGAAGGAAGGAAGGAAGGAAGGAAGGAAGGAAGGAAGGAAGGAAGGAAGGAAGGAAGGAAGGAAGGAAGGAAGGAAGGAAGGAAGGAAGGAAGGAAGGAAGGGAAGGAAGGAAGGAAGGGGAAAGAAAGAAGAGAGACTGATGCGACCCCTGCAGAGGGAGGTAGTGATGGAGAGGGCAGTGATCTTAAAGGGGAAGTTGAGTGTTGAGTGCACCCTCCTGCCACAGTCAAGAAGAGGGTCCCTCGCTCGGAAAACACTGACTGGGTGTTTTCTGCGGTGTCATCTGCAGTGAGAGAGTGCTTCAATTTAATAATTGAACAAACTATAGCAAAAAAGGAAATCAAGTCATTAAAAATTAACTGCAATAGCCAATAAGCACATGAAAAGAACTCAGTGTCATTAGCCATCAGGAAAATGCAAACCAAAACCACAATGACATGCTACTCCACACCCACTAGGATGGTTATAATCAAAAGATGGACAGTAGCAAGTGTTGGCTAGGATGTAGAAAACTTGGAAGCCTCATTCATTGCAGGAGAGGTGTAAAGTGGTATAGATGCTTTGGAAAAGAGTCTGACAGCTTTTTAAAAAGTTAAACACAGATTTACCATATGACCCAGCAATTCCACTCCTAGGTATAATCCCAAGACAAAGGAAGACCTACATCCACACAAAGGCTTACATGTGACTTTTCATAGCACTGACTACTCATAGCAACAAAGTAGAAACTTACTGCCACTACTCATAGCAACAAAGTAGAAACTTACTGCCACAAAGTAGAAACAACCTCAAAATCCATCAACTTGTGAATGAACAACAACAACAAAAAACAAACAAACCAAAACACTGGCATATGTGGTTTTTGTTTTGTTTTGTTTTTGTTTTTTTTTCTAAGACAGGGTCTTACTCTGTTATCACCCAGGATAGAGTGCAGTGACACAATCACAGCTCACTGCAGTCTCCACCTCCTAGATTCAGGTGAGCCTCCTGCCTCAGCCTGCCATGTCGCTGGGACTGCAGATGCATGCCACCACGCTCAGCTAAGTTTTGTATTTTTTGTAGATACATAGTTTCACCATGTTGTGCAGGCTGGTCTCCAACTCCTGGGCTCAAGCATTTGGCCTCCCAAAGTGCTGGGATCACAGGCGTAAACCACCATGCCCAGCCTGGCATATTGATTAAATGAAATATTATTCAGCATTAAAAAGAATGAAAAGGATAGTGATTGAGGTTACAATATGGATAAAACTCAAAAAAAAAAAATCATCATCCTAAATTAGACACAAAACACTGCATGTTGTATGACTCCATTTATATGAAATGTCCAGAACAGGCAAATTTATAGAAACAGAAAGGAATGAGTGGTTGTTTGGGAGTGGGATAGAATGGAGATTAACTATAAGAGGGCATGAGGGATCTTATTGGAGTGATGGAAATTATTTAAAACTGTATGTGTTCTAAAACTGGATTGTGTGATGGTGAGTAAATATATGAAACATTATTGAACTGTACACTTACCTGGGGGAACCATATGGCATGCAAATTTTATCCTTAATAAAGTTGTGTTTTTTTAAAAAAAGAACTACAATTTAGAGCCTCTAACAAGTGAAAAATGAAACAGTAAAATGGCCCTGAGGGAAATGATATTGTAGCAAGGGCGACTGGATATTACGCAATGAAAATTATGGTTATTTTTATTTTTATTTTTATTTTATCACAGCTCACTGCAGCCTCAGTCTCCCTGGGCTCAAGCGATCTTCCCAACTCTTGCCTCCCAAGTAGCCAGGACTACAGGCATATGCCACCACACTCAGCTAATTTTTTTGTATTTGGTAGAGACTGGGTTTTGTCACGTTGCTCAGGCTGGTCTCAAACTCCTGGTCTCAAGCAATCCACCCACCTTGGCCTCCCAAAGTGCTGGGATTACAGGTGTGAGCCACCACACCTGCCCTCTGGTTATTGATGTGACTGGCTATGAAGGAGAGCTATTAGGTCCCATGAGAATGTGAAACAAGCAATGCCTGTTAGAAAGTGCCATTGGAGGCCGGGCGCGGTGGCTCACGCCTGTCATCCCAGCACTCTGGAAGGCCGAGGTGGGCGGATCACAAAGTCAGGAGATGGAGACCATCCTGGCTAACACAGTGAAACCCTGTCTCTACTAAAAAATACAAAAAATTAGCCGAGGGTGGTGGCGGGCACCTGTAGTCCCAGCTACTCGGGAGGCTGAGGCAGGAGAATGGCGTGAACCCGGGAGGCGGAGCTTGCAGTGAGCTGAGATCGCACCACTGCACTCCAGCCTGGGCAACAGAGCCAGACTCCGTCTTAAAGAAAAAACAATAAACAATAAACAAAAAAAAAATTAGCCGGGCGAGGTGGCGGGCACCTGTAGTCCCAGCTACTTCGGAGGCTGAGGCAGGAGAATGGCGTGAACCTGGGAGGCGGAGTTTACAGTGAGCCGAGATCGTGCCGACAGAGTGAAACTCCCTCTCAAAAAAAAAAAAAAAAAAAATTAGCCAGTTGTGGTGGCACATGCCTGTTAATGCCATCTACCCAGGAGGCTGAGGCAAGAGAATTGATTGAATCCAGGAGGCGGAGGTTGTGGTGAGCCAAGATGGTGCCATTGCAATCCAGCCTGGGTGATAAGCGAAACTCTGTCTCAAAAAGAAAAAAAAGAAAAAGAAAAGAAACAAAAAAAGAAAAGAAAGTGCCACTGGAGGAAGGAATATTTGAGCCAAAGATGTAAATATAAAGAGAGATGGAGAGCAGGAAGATCAAAGGAGAAGTGAACGAAAGCCAGGGGCTTTTAAAAAACACAGTGCCTGCAAGAGTTGGTCTTTGGGCCTTAGCAGAGGGACATTCTCAGCTTGATCTTTTCATTTATTTTTTTAGAGATGGAGTCTCAGTATGTTTCCCAGGCTAGGCTTGAAATCCTGGGCTCAAGCAATCTTCCCACCACCACGCCCAGCTCAGCTTGGCCTTTTAAGAAGAAAGCCACAGTATCCAGGCTACAGGTAGACTGGATAAAGAGGGTAAGAATGCGTACAGAGAGAGACACAGTGAAAGACAACGCTAGAAATGAAATTGAAGTTAAGAGTAAGGAAGTCTGGAATCCAGAGGAAGCCTGAGCCTTATTCAGTGTTGAAATGGGAAGTAATCAAAGGGCATTGAATAGGAAAGTATCCAAATCCTGCCTCAGATTGGTTGGACAACTGGAGAGCCAAGAGCAATGGTAGGGCTCACATGGCCACCCCCATACTGCATGAGTGATGTGCTAAGACAACATTTTCTGAAACTAATCATGAAAGTCGCTTGGAGCACTTATTAAAAATGCTAATTCTCAAGTCCAGGTCTTCTGAATCTAAATTCTGAAAGAAATCTGGCAAGCTGTGTTATTGTTGCTTTCTACATTGCTGCAGGTGATTCTCAGGGTCAGGCATTTTAAGAAATACTGATCCATATCTGTTTTCTTTCTTTCTTTTTTTAATTCAATCTCTGGACAAGCAATAAAACAGAATAGGGTATCAAATAGAAGCCATTCTGAGATACAGCTACCCTTTTCTTCTAGTGAAGGATGATAAACACAGGCTGAAAAAAGTTAGTGGTTTTCCTAAAACAAGAATAGGTAAAAACAATTTGTAAAGGGTAAGTTGAGTAAAATAAGAAAATTATGATGGATCTGTGTAATATTGGTTTATCAGCCTCTACGGCATTAGCACTCAAGAAGCGTAGGTGTGATTCTTGGCAGAATCTGAGTGCATTCATTTCCCAGGGTTGCCATAACAAACTACCACACACTTGGTGGCTTAAAACAACAGAAATTTATTTTCTCACAATTCTGGAGGCCAAAAGTTCCAATTCAAGGTGTCAGGAGGGTTGCTCTCCTCTCCCTCCAAAGGCTCTAGAGAAGACTCCTTCCTTGCCTGTTCTAGCTACTGGTGGATCCACGTGTTTCTTGACTTGGGCTGCATAACTTCAACCTCTGCCTCTGTCTCCTTACATGGCCTTCTCTGTGTATATGAGTACCCTCTTTTGTCTCTTACAAGGACATGTGTCATTGGATTTAGGGCCCATCTAGTAAATCCAGGATGATCTCATCTCAAGATTATTAGTATTATTTTCTGAGACAGAGTCTCACTTTGTCACCCAGGCTGGAGTGCAGTGGCATGATCTCAGCTCACTACAATATCCGCCTCCTGAATTCAAATGATTCCATGCCTCAGCCTCCGGAGTAGCTGGGATTACAGGCGTGTGCCACCATGCCTGGCTAATAGTTTTGTATTTTTAGTAGACAAAGGGTTTCACCATGTTGGCCAGGCTGGTCTTGAACTCCAGGCCTCAAGTGATCTGCCCACCTCAGCCTCCCAGTGCTCAGATTATAGGCGTGAGCCACCGTGCCCAGCCAAGATTGTTAATTATATCTGCAAAGACTTTTTTTCCAAATAAGTCACATTCACAGGTGTATTAGTCCATTTTCATACAGCTGTAAAGAGTTACGTGAAACTGGGTAATTTATGAAGAAGAGAGGTTTTTTTGTTTTTGTTTTTGTTTTTTGTTTTGAGATGGAGTCTCGCTCTTGTCATGCAGGCTGGAGTGCAGTGGCGTGATCTCAGCTCACTGCAGCCTCCACCTCGTGGGTTCAAGCAATTCTCCTTCCTCAGCCTCCCGAGTAGCTGGGATTACAGGCATGCATCACCACGCCTAGGTAATATTTGTATTTTTAGTCGAGACGGGGTGTTGCCATGTTGGCCAGGCTGGTCTTAAACTCCTGACCTCAGGTGATCCACTCACCTCAGCCTCCCACAGTGCTAGGATTACAGGCATGAGCCACCATGCTAGGCCAGAAGAGAGGTTTAAGTGACTCACAGTTCCACAGGCTTAACAGGAAGCATGACTGGGAGGCCTCGGGAAACTTACAATCATGGCAAGGGAAATGGAAGGCAAAGGGGAAGCAAGCACTTTCAAAACATTGTATTCCTTTTTCAGAAAGAAAATTTCTAAATACTAAGATAGATACTTCTACCACAATAAGAGCAATATGGAAAAAAACCCAACTATCTTTGTAATTTCTGCTGATATTTCCATTGAAAAGTGTCAGTGTATCAGGTTTTATTGTTTTAACAGAATATTTTGTTTTCTTGGGCAAAAGGCAGGAATAGCTGATATTGTGAGGATATATGAAGTAGCTATTAGAAGTAGGAATAGCTGTAGCTAAATATAAGAGGTGGAGTCTGTGCTTAATGAGCTACAGGCAGTTACATACAGAGAGAAAAAAATTCTTTTTATTTAATTTAAATTTTTTTATTATAGATTCAGGGGGTTCATGTACACGCTTGATACAGGGTATATTACACAATGCTGGGATTTGGACTTCTACTGAACCCATCACCCAAAGAGTGAACATAGTATCCAATAGGTAGTTTTTCAACCCTTTCACCTTTCTCTCCTGCCCCTTCTTTTAGAGTCCCCAGTCTCTACTGTTTCCATCTTTATGCCCATGTGTAGCAGTTTCCACTTATAGGGAGAACATGCAGTATTTGATTTTCTGTTTCTGCATTACTTCATGTAGGATAATGGCCTTCCTCTGCATCCATGTTGCTACAAAGGACATGATTTCATTATTTATATGGCTATGTAGTATTCCATGGTGTATATATGCCACATTTACTTTATTCAGTCTACCGCTGATGAACACTTAGGTTAATTTCATGATTTTCCTATTGTGAATAGTGCTACGGAAAACATATGAGTGTGGGTGTCTTTTTGATAAGATGATTTATTTTCCTTTGGGTAGATATCCATTGCTGGGTCAAACAGTAGTTTTGTTCTTTGAGAAATCTCCATACTGTTGTCCATAGGGGTTGAACTAATTTACATTGCCACCAACAGTGTATAACTGTTTCTTTTTCTCTGCATCCTCACCAACATCTGTTACTTTTTGCCTTTTTTTTGAGACGGAGTCTCGCTCTGTCCCCCAGGCTGTAGTGCAGTGGCCGGATCTCAGCTCACTGCAATCTCCGCCCCCTGGGTTTACGCCATTCTCCTGCCTCAGCCTCCTGAGTAGCTGGGACTACAGGTGCCCGCCACCTCGCCTGGCTAGTTTTTTGTATTTTTTTTAGTAGAGACGGGGTTTCACCGGGTTAGCCAGGATGACTTTTTGCCTTTTTAATAATGGCCATTCTGACTGGTATGAGATGGTATCTTTTTTTTCTTTTCTTTTTTTTTTT
>NW_012108252.1:5636542-5638750 GCF_000951045.1 Mandrillus leucophaeus | reverse complement strand
GCCACTGCACTCCAGCCTGGGTGACAGAGCAAGACTCTGCCTCAAAATAAATAAATAAATAAATTTCTATTTTGCTCAACTATTTAAAGTGTATGGTATTTATTCCTCAGAATGAGTTCAGTTCTTATGGATGAAAAATCTTCCTGGGGTAGGGCAGGGGTAAAAGAAATCTTCTTTTCTTATGAGAAATTTTCAGGTATTCATTAAAAGTAAAAGAAAGGGAGATTGAGAATGATGTCTAAATTAGAGGGACCCAAATACAACTTCAGTCAAGATCCTGGTACCACGGATGAGTAGCCTGGTGAAGTAGCAATCATATCAAATGGGATTTGCACAAGACTTGCTTCTATTGGAATATGCCATTTGTGGTCGGGCATGGTGGCTCACACCTGTAATCTCAGCACTTTGGGAGGCCGAAGTGAGCGGATCATGAGGTCAAGAGATGGAGACCATCCTGGCCAACATGGTGAAACCCTGTCTACACTAAAAATACAAAAACCCTGTAGTCCCAGCTACTCAGGAGGCTGAGACAGCAGAATTGTTTGAACCCAGGAGGTGGAGGTTGCAGTGAGCTGAGATCGCGCCACTGCACTCCAGCCTGGCGACAGAGTGAGACTCCGTCTGGAAAAAAAAAAAAAAAAAAAGAATATGCCATTTGCTTTATAAAAAACTCCAGTCTTTCTGACTACTTGAATGTCTGTCTATACCACATCTGCAGCTACACTGGCAACTTACTGTCTCCTCTCCCACTAGCAACTCATCTCAAAAACTAATACTCAAGATGATAACAGATTTTGAGGTAACAAATCTAAATCCATCAGGTTTTACTATTGGCACCCATTCTCCTTTGTCTGATGTGGTCATAGACTCAAACTTGTCAATCATTGCAGTAATAGCCAATATAACACCAACATGTCATTGCAATTTATATTATTGTCTTACAAATTCTGCTAAACGTAGTTATAGTTCTTTCAGCACTGGATAGTTACCACTTAGATTAGTTGACTTTTTGACTAATCAGGCTACTATCCTATCTTTTATTTAGCTTTACTATGGTAACATTTGCTTGCTCTCTCTGCCATTTGTAACATAGACAACACAAGTTTAACCTTTACATTACGAAAGAAAACAGTTAAATCCATGCTGTATATTCTTTTGTACAACTTCTACTAATAGATCCAGGAGAGAAATATCTCCAGTTACAGCTCTATATAAAATAAGACATTACTTCTTATTTTTCAAAGAAAAATTCACAATTTGCATATATTCAAATTATAATCATTCAAGCAAGAATGTTAGAAAGCCCTCCCACCTTCATCCTTTGCTAATATGTAAACAGAGTTCTAAGAGAGGAAGACCATTCCTTTGTGTCTAATCCCATAACAGAGGGGAAGTGGTTGAGCCTCTGATAACTTTTGCTACAGATTCCTTAATCTGGCCAATGATTACAAATTGATGCATTTAATTTGAACAGTGATAGTTAAGGGGATTTCCAGATGACTCATTTTGTAAACCTTTGGCCATTAGTGTTTCAGCTGGAGTGGGCCATGTGCTACCTTCCCACTGACATCAGTGGAAATCTTGAGCCAAGATCAAAGCTACTTTATGCCTCTCTGACCTTTCCTCACAATGCACAGTGGGGCTGAATTCTCAGCTCAGAATTTTCAGATTTGCTCCACTGTGCCCATGGGGGTTACCATTTACAAATAGCTTACGTGTAGATATTCACTGAAGACCCTACGACAGGCCCGTTGGAAATCACATCTTAGATTCTGGTTTTCAAGCAGTTTCCTAATCCAGATCTCAAGTTTCAGATGAGATCGATGTGTTCAGGGTGGTATGGCTGTAGACCAGATCCCAAATTTCAGAAAATCTTATGTTGCCTCCCTAAGACCTCAGTGAGTAGAAAGAGAACTCCAGGAAGGTGGATTGGTAGTGTTCATTTTGCCCCCAGAAAAACCTGCCAGAGGCTGCCTTTACTCTAGAGATACACTTTGAGAAACAACCTGAAGAGAATCCCTTACCTTGATAGTCATGTCTGGGCCGGATGTTTCTGTGGCGTTCAAGGCTGACTCACCTCCCTTTAGCAGCACATTCTCCCAAACGACTCCTGAAAAAAAAAAAAAAAAAAAATGTGAGTACTTTTGTCTAAGTATTTGGATAGTTATCTAAGGATAACTCAAGGACAATATTCATTTGAACTATCTT
>NW_012108252.1:5633172-5635492 GCF_000951045.1 Mandrillus leucophaeus | reverse complement strand
TTTGAGACAGAGTCTTGCTCTGTTGCCCAGGCTGGAGTATAGTGGCACAATCTTGGCTCACTGCAACCTCCACCTCCTAGGTTCAAGTGATTCTCCAGCCTCAGCCTCCCAAGTAGCTTGGATTACAGGTGTGTGCCACCACACCCAGCTAGTTTTTGTATTTTTAGTAGAGATGGTTTCACCATGTTGTCCAGGCTGGTCTCGAACTCCTGACCTCAGGTGATGTGCCCACCTCAGCCTCCCAAAGTGCTAGTATTTCAGGAGTGAGCCCACTGCGCCCAACTGGCAAGTATATATTTTTTAAAAAACATAGGTTTATTGCAAGGAAAATAATCTTAAAGGTTAATAAAGCAATATTTAATAGAGTTTTTCAGGATCTCCTTTAACAAGCAAATACAAATTTTATGATTAGTATAATAACTGTATGGAAATAAGTGCTCATAACCTAACGTATTAAAAAGATTATTTTCTTAAGGAGGTTAAAACTATCTGTGTAATATTTGTTTACATTATAGATTTTCCTAAAAAATACTTTTCTCTAAGTATTTGGATAGTTATCTAAGGATAACTCAAGGAAAATATTCATCCCAGAACTGTGTGAATAACCTAAATTCCAAAATTTCAACTATCTAGCATTGTGTTCAATCAGGATTGGCCATTTTTCTTCTGTTTGCCACATAGTAAATATTTTAGGCTTTGAGTTCATAGCATTTCTGTTGCAACTTCTCAATCTGCCCTTGTAGAGTGAAAGCAGCTACAGACAACATAGAAATAAATGGGCATGGGTGTGTTCCAATAAAACTTTATTTACAAAAACAGATAGTGAGCTAGTTTGTCCCATGTACTCTACCAGCCTCTGTGCTAAATCAAGAACCCAGAGATGTGTAACATTGCTATACTCCAGCATTTCTAGTAAGAATCAACTGAACAACAGGTGATGAATGAATAACAATTGCTTGAAATTACAAGATGCTTTAAATAAACTAAAATGAAATTAATTAAATGTTAATGTATTAGCACTGGTTGCTTTTTTAATTTTACATTCCGGGTCCTTGAGAGCCTCATTTCATAGGATATACGCACAACGAATTACTCAAGACCTGTGGGTTGTAAGTCATTTCATGGTGCAAATAGTTGTTCTCTCTGACTAGGTTGCAGGAATTGGGTCAGAGGAATGTTGTGCCTTGACCTACACTTTCTTCTCAAGAAACTGCTGCAAGGAGGTTGTCAGCTTTATCTTAAATGCATGTTTATAGAAGAAAAGTTTTTCTCCTACATGAATAGGTTATTTCCTTGACATGCTTTGCTTTTAACCGACTAATAATCCCTCCTGGTTTAAGCCACTTTTGATACCTGTTGGATTTGGCTGGCAGAGAGACACAGATGTTGGGCATGATGGACAATCAGATGATATTTCACTTATGTAATGGTCTGAGTTACTGTTCAGCAAATATTCATTCTCCTCCTCTCCTGCTGTGGAAGAAATGGTCTTCCCTGTCTCACTGATGTTTGCTTTGGCTAAAGGGATGTTACAGGGCATAATGCAAGCAAAGGTTTGAAATAGGCTTGAGAGGTGAGGCTTGCACTTCTGCTACAGCATGAGAAGGACAAGCCCCAGTCAGCCTGCAGGGGAATGAGAGTCCTGGGGAGCAGATCTGGATCCAATCTGCAGCTGGAAACCAAGCCAGGTCTAGATCAACCAACCCCCAGCCAACTGCATATGCATGACAACGAAAGCCAATGAGTCTTGGGATGGTTTGTCAAGCAGTATTATTGTAGCAATAGCTAATAGATACAATCTATAACCAAAATTTTAAATGAAAATCATTATGGGTCAAGTATTTTTACCTTGAACTGTGGGGAAAAGAAAGAGAGATCAGACTGTTACTGTGTCTATACAGAAAGAAGTAGATATAAGAGACTCCATTTTGTTCTGTATTTGAGATGCTGTTAATCTGTGACCCTACCCCCAACCTTGTCCTTGCAAGAGACATGTGCTGTGGTGACTCAAGGTTTAAAGGATTTTGGGCTGTGCAGGGTGCGCTTTGTTAAACAAGTGCC
Source organism: Mandrillus leucophaeus (assembly GCF_000951045.1). NCBI lineage: Eukaryota > Metazoa > Chordata > Mammalia > Primates > Cercopithecidae > Mandrillus > Mandrillus leucophaeus. The sequence goes on along the minus strand of NW_012108252.1, from coordinate 5,633,431 downwards.
TGAAGGCAGTAAGCTCATGAAAATTTATCACCATTCTCTTAATCTCAAGTACCCAGGGACACATACACAGAGGTCACAGGGTCCTCTGCCTTGGAAAGCTAGGTATTGTCCAAGGTTTCTCCCAATGTGATAGTCTGAAATTATAGCCTCGTGGGAAGGGAAAGACCTGATCGTCCCTGAGCCTGACACCCGTGAAGGATCTGTGCTGAGGAGGATTTTTTTTTTTTTTATACTTTAAGTTCTAGGGTACATGTGCATA
>NW_012108252.1:5629524-5631892 GCF_000951045.1 Mandrillus leucophaeus | reverse complement strand
TATGTTCTATTTACTAAGATGGGAGAAAACCACCTTAGGGCGAAAGGTGGGACTTGCTAGTGCAATGCTGCTCTTTGTGCACTAAAAAGGTTTATGGAGATGTTTACATATGCGCATCAAGGCACAGCACTTTTCCTTAAACTTATGTCACAGAGATCGTTATTCATATGTCTTACTGCTGACCTTCTCCCTACGATGATCCTATTATCCTACCACTTTCCTTTTTCTAAGATAGTAAAGATAATGATCAATAAATACTGAGGGAACTCAGAGACCGGGTGCTGGCATGGGTCCTCTGTATGCTGAGCGCCGGTCCCCTGGGCCGACTTTTTCTTTCTCTATACTTTGTCTTTGTGTCTCATTTCTTTTCTCAAGTCTCTCGTTCCACCTAACGAGAAACGCCCACAGGTGTGGAGGGGCAGGCCACCCCTTCACTTAACTATGCAAACATAATTCTGCATATAAAAGTTTCATTTACAAGTGTTGGTTTTCATCTCTACGTATTATTTCAGTTTGGAAAGTATTTTTTCTCTACATTATACAATCGTTCCTTTTGTAAGCAACACTACCTTTATTAAAGGCTATATGGCCATAAGAAGGAGATGTGAGACATAAATATATATGTTGTCTCAATATTTTAGTCTTCCATCAAGAAAACACTTCATATTAGAAAACATTTCATAACAAGAGTGAGAGAAAACAGATGTAGCATTTTAGTTTAAAAATGCTATTTTGTCAATCATTGCAGTAATAGCCAATAAAACACCAACATGTCATTGCAATTTATATTATTGTCTTACAAATTCTGCTAAATGTTTTAGTTTAGCAGTTTTTAGTAATAACATTTTAATTTAAAATATTTTTGTAATAACATCTTAATTTAAAAATGTGATTAATCCTGATGATAAGTTTGTGAGAACAGAAATGTTATTATAAAAGCTAGAGGTAAAATTCCTTCCAAGGAGAAAACTGTATTTTGGAGAACAAAGCAACTCTATGGACCATTTGGGTGTGAAAATGTGGGTCCCACATCACAGGAGGAAGATAAGAAGGAAGAGGTGCAGTTAGAAGAGGGAAAGAAATTGAAAGAAGTTAGGGCAAAAATTGGCAGTATGAAATTCCCAGGGGGTAATAAAAAAGACTTTTTCTTTTCTTTCCTTCCTTCCTTCCTTTCTTTCTTTCTCTCTCTCTCTCTCTCTCTCTCTCTCTTTCTTTCTTTCTTTCTTTGAGACAGAGGCTCGCTCTGTCACCCAGGCTGGAGTGCAGTGGCACTATCTCAGCTCAGTGCAACCTCTATCTCTCAGGCATAAGCAATTCTCATGTCTCAGCCTCCCAAGTAGCTGGGATTGCGGGCACCTGCCACCACGCCTGGCTAATTTTTGTATTTTTAGTAGACATGGGGTTTTGCCATGTTGGTCAGGTCAGTCTTGAACTCCGGAAGCCAGTGATCCAACCACCTCAGTCTCCCAAAGTGTTGGGATTACAGGCGTGAGCCACCATGCCCAGCCTAAAAAGGACTTTTCAGAACAGCAATGGTTACAAATTCATTTTAAAGTATTTATTATGCTGTGTCATGATGTAATTCTTCCCTCACTCTCGTACCTACGGTGGAGATCTGTTCTACACCAGTATCTTGTGCTAGAGTTGTCTGTTGGAAGCTGAATGTCGTCCCACACTTGGACTTGGGGATGGAAAGAAGAGAGCAGCTGTGTGCCCATGGGAGCTCCCTGAGAATGTGGAGTCGAAGAAGGACACAACACTAAGAATCTTGGAGAAAGCACTTAACCCACATACTGCACACAGTAGACTACAGGCCAATTTTATTTGGATACCAAGGGGCAGGAGACCCTGTCATCTTGAGAACTTGGAGATAGAAAATGGCAGACACTTCTTTATAGGAAGATGTTTATGCATCTGAAAATGCCACTTCCCTTTTCCAAAATGGTGATTTCCATTCCACCAACATGTGATGCATTGGACCAGTGGGTAGGAGGATAGCTTAGAATGCTGATTTGTAATCCTCTCAGCTCTAGAATTTTAGCAATGGCTTTTAACATCTGCTTTCATGTTTGAGTTCCTGAGAAGAGGTTCCCCTTGACTAAGATCCATGGTTTATAACTATAGTACCAACATTTGCACAGCTTAGATGTTCAATTGTAAAAGACAGATATTCTAGGTTGATGTATTTCTATTATTAGTTATACAAATATAGTTTCCTCTGGTTGTAGGGGAAGAAACTATATAAAGAACCTGACCTAAGAACTTGGGGAAAAATGTATATACATATTATAAAAATATATATAAATCCTATATATATTCTCTCCATACATAAATTCACATATACATTCTATACAGATAAAAATTATAC
>NW_012108252.1:5624745-5629151 GCF_000951045.1 Mandrillus leucophaeus | reverse complement strand
TACTTTCAAACAACCATTTTCCTCTTACATTCCTCTTCTCCCTTTGCTGAAATTATTTTATAATGTCTTTGAGAAGAGAAATTAGATTTATATTATTCCTATAATCCCTAGCAACATACTACAGCTTTTATTCCATTTTTAAAATACAAGACCAAACCTTGAGGAAACAAATAGCATCTTTCACCCAGAAGAGAATAAGTTTGCATTTCCCTGCGATAGGAGAAATTGAGATCTGTCTACTTGTGGCTGATGTTATGTTTATAAATAGTCCATCAGGGACAGTTTTATAAAGACCTCTCAGGAATAAATGAAATCAACTGCCATAAAATTTTTTTTATTGCTTTTTACACACCTTCTCGCCTAGCTGTATAGTCAGAGGAATAAGTCCATCAGCCCAGGCTTCCAATTCCCTAGCACCAACATCTGTGTCTCCATTCACAGGGCGTGCTCTGTTGACTTACATGGCTGCCCTCTCTGTACTAACTTCTGTTGGGAAGAGTACATGTGAGGGCAGACAGGGGTGTGCCACCAAAATAAAGGAGCTGAGTTCAGGCCCCGGCTGGAGAAGCCAGGGACACACATGAGGATCTGCAGGGAGAGGGATTTGGGCTGGTAGCAGGAAGCCACGAGGGTTTGAGTAGAGTAATCTGTAGACAAAATAACTTTGCATCTTTGAACAAAGGGAGACAATGTGACACTAAGCAATGAAGGTGTCAGGCGGCTAAAGAGACCTGGTGAAGCAGTAATGGACGGCATTCCAGAAAAAATCACTGGGTGACTTCCTTAGCTCTGACCTTAGTTAGTACTAAAAATTAAATAAAAGTAAAAGTAAAGGGTCAGAGCCTCAGAGGGAGAGAGTAGCACTGCATGGAAGGACACTGACTGTACCCACACTCCCTGGAATCACCAGGCACCACCAGGTGAAAACACAGTAAGCAAGAAAGACATGTGAATGGACCCGAATGTGCAAGAGAGTGGAAATTTGTTCTTGTTCATTGTCCACACAGATTTTAGATGGATCATTGGACAAACAGGGTGACTGGTGGCCATTAATACCGCTCACGCAAATATTCCCAGTTCTTTCTCCTTGCAGACATGTAACAGGATTTCACTTCCTGGCCTCCTTAGAGTTGGTGAAGTCATGTGACCAGTTCTGGCCAATGGGTGTGGGCAGCAAGGTGTCCTGCATCAGCAGTTAAATGCTCCAGCCCAGAAGTAATAGATGTCTCTGCTGTCCACACCCACTGGCCAGAACTGGTCACATGACCCTGCCCCTCTACCACAGCAACTGGCAATCCCAGATAGTGGCATTTCTGTCAGCCTGAGCCCCAGTGTAAGGGCAATGCAGCCCAGAGACACAAGCAACCCACCTTGGCCATGTAGTATGAACGAGAACTAAACTGCTATTGTTTGAAGCCACAGGATTGGGGTTTGTTTATTACACCAGGATAGCCTAGCCCAGCCTCATGAGAAGAAGGAGTCCTTCCAGACTCACTTTCCCCATCAACCTCCAAGTCCCATGATAGAGACTCCTTTGCATAAATTTGCTGTGTTCTAGCCTCAAAATCAATCCTGCCATTTAAGTTTTGTCTCCTCAACCAGGTTATAATGGCCCACACTTTCTTTTTCTTTTTTTATTAAAAAAATGTAATTATTAGTATTATTATTAATTTTGTAGAGATGAGATTTCACCATGTTGCCCAGGCTGGTCTTAAAAGGCTCATACTTTCTACTTCTTTTGGGCCACTCCCTGTTTCCCCTGTGCCCAGTTGCATGGTTTAGTTGTGTTGCGACTCAGAAAACATATCCTAAAATGAAAACCTCAGAAACAACAGTTTTTCTCTGACATTCTTCTGTCCTCCTGTCTCTCAGTCTCATTCTCCCCCAGGGCTAGCCATAGAAACTAGAATCCCTGTTCCCCAAGGCAGAGTCATAGAAACCAGAACCCTTTCTCCCCAGAGCCAGCCATGAAACCTACAGGTATAACTTGAAATTTTCCACCAGCTTTCTGTGTAACAACTGGCCATGAAGAAATTATCTGACCTACCTAATTTGACTGTAAGTCATAAGACCCCCATTCCAGAGGGGGTCCTGCCTCACACTCGGAAGGAAGGAATGCATGCTCAGAGGATGCATGCTCAAGAAGAATCTAGACAGACAGGCCTTGCTGGGTTTCCTCACTCTATTAACATTAGATCATACCCTTTTTAGATCCACATGGCTGTCCAAACTTTGTTGAACCTATGTATAAAAATGGACAATTTCCCCTATATCTTTGGGGATTCCTTCTGAAGGCTTCCATGCACATGTTAAATAAATTTATATATCTTTCCACCAATTAATCTGCCTTTCATGAGTTGGTCTTTCAGTGAACCTTCACAGGGTGAAAGGGAAAGTTCCTTTCAGTTCCCTACAGTAGCATCTTAGTAAAGGATTAGCTTCTAAAGAGAAAAGGCAGAAGTTCCCATAGTCAAAACTTCCCTTGAAAACTCCTTAAATCTCCCAATAAGTACAATATAGTGTCATACCTCACTAAAACTCCAAAGTTCCAGCCTAGGAACAGACCTCCGTTTCTTATGTTAAATACCAGATGATGTTGTTGGCTTGTACTAAGAATCATGTTGTACAAAAATACATATCTTGAAATTCTAGAATTTCTTGGGATTTGTTGATGCTCAGATTTTGAGAGATACAAGAGGCTGAGACCAACTGTGGGAACAGTTGGTACTGGAACAACAGATACATGCTGTATCATTTAGAATGCTTTCACCTGCAGGTAGTAGAAAGATTATTTAATGGAGCATTAAACAACAGAGGATTCATTGGCTCATGTAACAAGTCCCAAGGTAGTATGGCACCAGAGGTGGCTAATTCAGTGGCTCAATGGCCTGATGGCTTCAGTTTGACCTGTCTGCAATTCTCTTGGCTTTCCTCTGATGTCCCAAGATGGACACAGCAGTTCCATGTGTCATGAAAATGTTCAGACATAGGAAAAGGGAGGATTCTCCTCTCCTCCCTTTTCAAGAATAAAGAAGCTGCCGGGGCGCGGTGGCTCACGCCTGTAATCCCAACACTTTGGGAGGCCGAGGTGGGCAGATCACAAGGTCAGGAGATTGAGACCATCCTGGCTAATATGGTGAAACCCTATCTCTATTAAAAATACAAAACAGGGCCGGGCGCGGTGGCTCAAGCCTGTAATCCCAGCACTTTGGGAGGCCGAGACGGGCGGATCACGAGTTCAGGAGATCGAGACCATCCTGGCTAACACAGTGAAACCCCGTCTCTACTAAAAAATACAAAAAACTTGCCGGGCGAGGTGGCGGGCGCCTGTAGTCCCAGCTACTCAGGAGGCTGAGGCAGGAGAATGGCGTAAATCCGGGAGGCGGAGCTTGCAGTGAGCCGAGATCCGGCCACTGCACTCCAGCCTGGGCGACAGAGCGAGACTCCGCCTCAAAAAAAAAAAAAAAATACAAAACATTAGCCGGGCGTGGTGGCAGGCGCCTGTAGTCCCATCTACTTGGGAGGCTGAGGCAGGAGAATGGTGTGAACCTGGGAAGCGGAGCTTGCAGTGAGCCAAGATAGTGCCACTGCACTCCAGCCTGAGACTCCCTCTCAAAAAAAAAAAAGAATAAAGAAGCCTTCCCCAAAACACCCCCTACCCCTCACCAAAGCTGACCCCCAAAGTCTCACTGATCAAAAATACAGCATAAACCCATTCTTAAACCAATAAAGGAAAGGGAATAGAATCATCAAAACTGGCTTGGAGTTAATGAACCGAGATTAACCCCCTGGATTGAGGAAGGTCTCAGCCTTCCCTGAGCACATAGCCACCTGGAGGATGAACAAAGGAACCAAACAGGATCTTGACCAGCAAGAAAGACAGGGCTAGGTAGGTGGCCCTCAGTTAAACACCTAGTAGAGTTGGCCTGTCACAAGAGGATGCACATGTAGATTGAAATGGCAGGCAGAACCACTTATATTTTATAAATTTCTAGTTTTTTCTCTCTTGTTCTCATTAATTTAGTTAGAAACATACACTCAGGGCCAGGCATGGTGGCTCACGCCTGTAAACCCAGCAGTTTGGGAGGCTGACTTGAGCCCAGGAATTCAAGACCAGCCTGGGCAACGTGGCGAGACCCTGTCTCTAAAAAAAGAAAAAAAAAGAAAAAATTAGCTGAGCATGGTGGCACAGGTCTAAGCCTGTATTCCCAGGCTTGGGAGGCTGAGGCAGGTGGATCATCACTTGAGCCCAAGAGGTAGAAGCTGCAGTGAGCTGTGTTTGCAACACTGCATGACAGAGTAAGATCTTGTAAAGAAAGAGAGAAAGAAAGAGAAAGAAAGAAAGAAAGAAAGAAAGAAAGAAAGAAAGAAAGAAAGAAAGAAAGAAAGAAAGAAAGAAAGAAAGA
>NW_012108252.1:5603666-5624695 GCF_000951045.1 Mandrillus leucophaeus | reverse complement strand
AGAAAGAAAGAAAGAAAGAAAGAAAGAAAGAAAGAAAGAAAGAAAGAAAGAAAGAAAGAAAGAAAGAAAGAAAGAAAGAAAGAAAGAGAAAGAAAGAAAGAAAGAAAGAAGAGAGAAGAAAAGAAAGAAAGAAAGAGAAAGAAAGAAAGAAAGAAAGAGAAAGAAAGAAAGATAGAAAGAAAGAAAGATAGAAAGAAAGAAAGAGAAAATAGGAAGGAAGGAGAGAGAAAAAGAGAGGAAAGAAAGAGAAAGAGAGAAAAAAGAAAAGAAAAGAAATAATCCACACTGAAAGTTGTGTAAGCTAAGTACACAGGGGATCCTGGGACTCAGCCTTCTGCTGCCAGCTCCTCCATGGTGGTGTCTTAGCTCAGCCCCAGTGTGGCATCTCCATCTCCACCCTCTGCTGGGAACTCACAATTCTCATCATGGCCCCATTTAGCAGAACACAAATTAGGGCCTGGGCAGGGAGAGCCCTGACACGTGTCTTACGGTGTTTCCTGGTCAATACTGCTTCAGCGGGCCCTTCTCCAGGTAAAGCACCTGTGGGCAGGACTGAGCCTATACACAGTTAGTCTCATCCAGGTGTCTGTTAAATGAGAAGTGTCAGTTCTGGGCAGGCAGGTTTGGGCGACAGGAACTTCAGAGAGTGCCGAAGGAGAAAAGAAGAATGCTACAAGAGAGAAGGCGGAGGGCACTGGGAACAGATGGTCCCAGGCCTCAGTCCATCCCCCTAAACTGGAGAGGCAGGAACCACGTGGGGATGTGGTCACTAGACTAGACCATGTCTGCGTGGTGAGACCCCAAGCACGTTTTTCTTGTTTTGTTTTGTTTTTGGTTTTTTGTTTTTGAGACAGAATCTTGCTTTGTCACGCAGGCTCGAGTGGTGTAGTGGTGTGATCTTGGTGCGATCTTGGTTCACTGTAATCTCTACCTCCCAGGTTCAAGTGATCCTCCTGCCCCAGCCTCTCATGTAGTTGGGATTACAGGCACATGCCACCAAGCCCAGCCGATTTTTGTATTTTCAGTAGAGATGGGATTTTGCCATGTTGGCCAGGCTGGTCTCCAACTCCTGATCTCAGGTGATGGACCCACCTCAGCCTCCCAAAGTGCTGAGATGCGAAAGCCACCGGGCCCAGTCAGACCCTGAGCACTTTGAAGATAGGACTGTCCTCCCTCCCTGCTGTCCCACCCCAGGCCTTAGTCAGCACAGCCTGGGCTGGCACATAGTAGGAGCTCATTAAATATTTCCCAAATTGAAGTGGAAGGGGCCTCGAGGCTGCCTAAGCTACTTTCCCATCAGGGCAGAAGCCTCCTCTACAAAGTCACCTGATGGATGACATGGCCTTTTCCTGGTCATGGTTCTTACTATCTCACAAGGTCATGCATATTGGGCAGCTAGAATGGACTATCTTTTTCTTTTTCTTTTTTTTTTTTTTTTTTTTGAGACAGGGTCTCACTGTCACGCAGGCTGGAGGGCAGTGGTGCAATCATAGCTCACTGCAGTCTTGAATGCCTGGGCTCGAGCAATCCTCCCACCTTAGTCTCCTGAGTAGTTGAGACTACAGGCACATGCCACCCACCCTCCACTCCCCTTCTCCAGTCAGAAAGGACTGTATTAGGAAGAGCTGAGCCACAAACAAACAATTCAGAAAAAAAAAAAAAAGATCACAGATGATGACCTATGTAGCCTGGCTCATGGAGAGGACATGGTAAGGAGCCCTCCATGGCTATTGAGTGTTCATTTTTGTTTGCTGGAACTTTGGTGGACCCTTCTCAGCCTTCCAGCCTTCCTATCCAACCTGGTTATCCTCTTCCTCATCACACCCCTGCCTCTACCCTCATCAGCCTACTGTCATAGACACAGCCAAGGAACTTTGAGGAAGTCTGGAGCCTGGCCTTTTAGGTTTCAATGAGAGACATGAAGCTCTGAGTTGGAAAATAAGTTGTCAAGATCTCACAGTCAGTAGCCACTAAGCTGGGACTGAAGGAGACAAGAATGCCTCTGCTTTTCCTAAACCAGACTTCTTCTTGGACAAAAGCATATCAACCCCATTTTATAGGCAAAAGATTGACCCACTGGGAAATCATCTTGCTTGATCATGACAGAAAGAATGGAGTTAGCTCTCTTCCTCACTGGAGTGTCTGCACAGGGAGCCATCACATTGAGATTTGGCCAGTTATTTCTCTTCCTCTTAATTGCCTTGGCTCCAAGTAACCCTGTGGATTTTTTAAATCTCACTTTGTTCTTGGAGGATTTCTCAGCAGGGTGGGCATTAAAACTTAGCGGAACTTCAGAACAATGATTTGCCTTTAAACACTTGGCTTTAGGAAGCCCCACCCCAGGATAAGCTGATGGGGCCTGCTTCCTCTGGATGGGAAGCTCTGCCCCGGGTATGAAGGAGGAGGGCAGGATGCAACCCCGTCCCACCCTCCCCACTCCAGGTAGTGGCTCTTCCTTGGTCCTGAGCTTTCTCTTCCTTGGGATAGCTGTGAGGACCAGGCTCTGGGGCCTCCAAAGTGCTAGAGGGTAAATCCCTCTCCCTCTGCTCCACTCTCTGAGGAGAGCTCACTGGGAAACAGGAAGGTCCATCTTTTGGATAAGTTTTTTTTCTCAAACTCACCCATAGGTCATTGGAAACCTCCTGAAACCCCAACTATATCTCCTTGACTAGGGATGTCCTCTCTGAGTGGATGTTAAAGGATCTCATATATTTATATTTATATTTATATTTATATTTATATACACACAAATATATAACCCTCAATGTCTTGCCAGTGTACCCCCATGTCTTCTCAACCCCCTTGCTCTGTTTGCCTGCGGGGCTGCAATAGTAGCAGTAATGACAGCGAGACCGTCCAGAGGACGTACTATAGCCTTTATGTGTATTAATCCTCATACAACACGATGAGATAGATACAATATTATCCCCACTCTGCAGATGAGAAAACAGGCTTGCAAAAGTTAAAATGACCGAGCTAACAAGTGATGGAATCAATATTTATTTATTTATTTATTTATTATTACTTTATTATATATTTATTTATTTTTTCAAGAGAGGTTCTCGCTCTGTCACCCAGGCTGGCATGCGGTGGCATGATCATGACTCACTTGCAGCCTCAACCTCCTGGGCTCGAGCGATCATTTCACCTCAGCCTCCTGGGTAGCTGTGACTATAGGTACACGCCACCACACCCAGTTACATTTTGTATTTCTAGTAGAGACGGGATTTCACCATGTTGGCCAGGCTGGTCTTGAACTCCTGGATTCAAGCGGTCCACTCGCTTCAGCCTCCCCAAGTGCTGGGATTACTGGCGTGAGCTACCACACCTGGCCCATATGTTCTTATGTACACACATGCACACACACATGCACTCTCAGTCATTTATGTGCATGCTTGTGTGTACACATGCCAATCCACACAACATACATGTGCACAACCCATGCACACACCCATGTGCATGTGCACACACATATGCATATCTGGGCATGAAGCTGCAATAGCTTTCCAGCTACCACAGTACACTCAGGAGCTTGAACCTCTCTTGAAGGAGGAAAAGAGCCTTTCTCTGTCATAACATCTGAGAGTGGGTCAGAAAACTGGGTGTTTCAACACCCTACTCTCAAAGGTGCATTTTAAACATCCTTCTATATATGAAGAAGGAAGCAGACTCCAATTGCAGAAAATGAGAGCAAAAAAGGATCATGGTACTTTGTTTAAAATGAGTTTTACAAGACCCTTGAGGCCCAAACTAATTTTGGAAATGGTTTGTTTTGGCTGGCCTGTGCCAGTCCTCAGAAGTTAAAGCCTTTTTAGGCAACTATGAGACTTGCAGCAAGTTCAAGGGACTGTTACTTTTCCCTACTCAAAGGTTAGAGAACTAAGAGCTTAAAACTTGGTTTACTCTCCAGTTATTTCACAGATATTACCATTCAGTAGGGCCCCTTTTGAGGTCCAATAAAGGATCCTGTTATATCCTCCACACACACTAATGATTAAGTTTGCCACCCTTATTTTACTAGGCTGGAAACATATTTAACATTTGCTCCCTAAAAATGTGACATAAAATTAAACAAAACCCAAAGTCACTGTCTTGGATCTAGTTTCCATCCAGAGGAGATGTATTGAACATCATTAAAACAGCAGGTGGTGACAGGGACATATTTAGAGTCTTTGGGCTCTTGGAAGGGTCAGCTACCCATCTGGTGTTCTGTGACATTCCTTCTCTTGCTGTATTAATTGTGTCAGTAGGCTGAAGGCAGAGTGAAGAGCAAAGCCCTTGGATTCATGGAGAAGCTGGAACCTGCAGTATCTTTCCTGCCTCATCTTTCCTCCCCATCCTCATGGCAAGTGCACCAGTTCAGGCCTCCAAGGTCCTCAGCTCAGGTCTGTCTTCCATTCTGTGACCATCATTATTTTTCAGAAATGTAGCTGTGCTCACATCACTCCCCACCTGATATGGTTTGACTGTGTCCCCACCCAAATCTCAAATTGTAGCTCCCATAATACCCATGTCATGGGAGGGACCTGGTGGGAGATAACTGAGTCATGAAGACAGGTCTTCCTCATGCTGTTCGTATGATAGTGAATAAGTCTCATGAGATCTGATGGTTTTATAAAGGGGAGTTCCCCTGCACATACTCTCTTTGCCTGCCACCTTGTAAGATGTGACTTTGCTCCTCCTTCGCCTTCTGTCATGATTGTGAGGCCTCCCTCGCCATGTGGAACTGTGAGCCAATTAAATCTCTTTCCTTTATAAATCACCCAGTCTTGGGTATGTCTTTTTTTGCAGCGTGAGAATAGACTAATGTACCACCTCAACTGCATTCCTTGCATTTCTGTTGTGTGGCAGGCATGGTCCTTGGGCTGGAAAGACTAAGATGGAAAGACCCAGTCCCTGCCATCAGGCAGTCTTGGAGGTGGTTTTCTGTCTGGGTAATCTGATTTCCAGCACTGCTCCTTCCTCTCCCTTTTCTTACTACATGAGGCCTCTCCTGGGTAGGTGGCCAGGATGTTCCATTTCCACCCTGAGTTCTGGGTGTTCTGCCAGAGCTTCCTCTCCAGTCCCTGGGTGGGAGAGGGCTGTGGTAGTGTCAGGTCACCTATGGGAGCTCACCCAGCCATTCAGGAAATGCACTTGAATCAAGTAGAAGCCTATAAAAGAGAATGTTTTTAAAATAATTCTCTGAAAAGTTCCAGAAGGGTCTTAGGGTAATCATCCACCCAGAGTTATAAATGTAAGCCCTGGTAGCTTATAGACATGCTGCGGTATTTTGTTATGGCAGCTCTAGCAAATGAATATACTTGGGTACCACCAGGTCAAGGCATAGAACAAGAGAGCCCCTGACTTGCAGCTGATGGGTGTGGAACAAAGATCAACTTCCAGAACCAGGTCCATGGCAGGGCTCGGGATCAGAGCCTCCCAGCAGAGTCAGACAGCAAGGGGGCTTGAGGAAGGGAGAGTCTAAAGATGAGTGTTGGGAGACAACTCACCAAGCCTGCGGGTGTGGAGTGGCAGAGGGGAGACAGCACAATGGAGAACACAAAGATGACCAGAGCAAGACCAGTGATGCAGGATGGGGGAGTAGGAGGTGGTCAGGATGGAGTCCAGGGCCAGGACACTCAATGCTCTTGGCAGGCTGTTTGTGAGTGGGGTGAGGGGGTTGGTTTGTTTAGAAGGTTTGAGTCTAAACTGCTGTGGGGCTAAACGTGCTGAAAGGAGAAGGATAAAGATATTAGTTATGTAGTTTTCATATTGCTTTATGACCCAGTGTTGCTTTCAATTCAAGAGTGCTTGTGTGATGGGAAACAAAAAAGCCTGAAGTTTCTCAAGTTTAAAAACCCATTTGGGAGTTTGGCTGGACCCACTCCAGAAGTCTGGAAGTAAAACACAGATCCTGTTTGTCTAGTCTTTTGGGATGTATCCATAACTTAGCATCAGAGTGGATACATCCCCAAGTCTTCCTCCACTGTCATGTGCAAATTCATCTATCTCTGTCCTGGACACAAATGCAAAATTTTAAAGCACTCACAACTCAAAATAACCACAGGATCACTCTGATGATTTGATATACAATGGGAATAAAAGTTACTAATGGGAGTTCCTCCTCTCCTCTCTCCCCTCAGCTGCTAAAGGAACCTGGCTCTGGCAGGCTCCATTTCTTTCCCTTCCTTACCCTTAAGGGAAAGTTCAGTATTTGCCAGCCCAGTAGCTAGGTATTTATAATACTGAATTGGGAAAATAAGTAGGAAGAGATAAGCTGGCGAGGCAGGAGGAAAAGGAAAGGAGAAAAAAGACAGAGGTTGAGCTGCCTAGACTTGAGGGAGAGGAGGAAGAGGGTGAGAGAGAGGGAGAGGAGGAAGAGGGTGAGAGAGAGGGAGAGAAGAAGAGAGATGTGAGGGGAGAAAGAGAGAGGGAGAGAGTAAAAGAGAGAGGAGGAGAAGAAAGGGAGAAGAGAGAAAGTGAAAAAGAAGAGGGAGAGAGAGGGAAGGAGAGAGAGAAAAACAGAGGGAGAGAAGAAAGGGAGAGAGGAAGGGGAGGGAGAATGAGGAGAGGAAGGAAGAGAGAGAACAGTGGTTTGAGGGGAGGAATCAGAGTAGACAGTGATAGTTTTGGCATTTGGCCCTCCCAACTCTGACTCCCGCTTATTATGTTAATAGAACTCCAATTTCCCTTTGGGCTGCTACCCTCTTCTATTCCTAGTTTATGCAACTCACACAGAGGTGCCTCCATTCCTAAGTTTCCTTCCTCAGGAGGTGGTCAGAGTCCCACTGACAAGTTTAGGGATGGGCATGTGATAAATGCAGGTGACAGAGTTGACCCAATGAGAGCTAGCCCTGGGACTTCCCTTAGAATGCTAGGGAAAGGAAACTTTTCTCAATGAGTTTGCTAAATTGCTCAATTGCTAAATAATGCCTGGGAGTCCTGGTGGCCACCTCTTAGGGGAAACACTTTCCAGAAGAGAAAGTCCACAGAGAGGAAAGCAAAGCTGGGAAATGGAGTCCAAGCCAAAACAACGACTCCTGGACTTTTCAAATTTGCAAGAAGATATTCTCTCTCTCTCTTTTTTTTAAAGGCACTTTGAATTAGGATTCTGTCATGTGTGACCAAAAGAGTACTGAACAAGAGGAGCAACTGCAGGGGACAGAAGAAGGATCTTCACTGATGTTCTTCAAGAATTAAAAGGAGGGAGTGCATATTTAGGGCAACTTGAATCTATGCTCCTGGGTTGCAGTCCCCAGGCTTGGCCCAAATAAACTCTCTCTCTCTCTCTCTCTCTCTCTCTCTCCCCCCCCATATATATATATATATATATATATATATATATATATGAATTTAAAAGAAAAGATTGAAACTCCTTTGAATGGTTTTTGGAAGCTACACTATGCTTCCATGCATGTGACATTTCACCAAGACTGTGTGGTCTTCCCAAGTGTGGTCCCAGGATTTAGTAGAGTCATTTACTACAGGACTCATAGCATTAGGAAATGCTACGGTCAGAAGAGATGCTAAAGTCATCTAGTTGCATTCTCTCTTTAGTGCTTACACCTCTTCAAGTATTTTGAAAAACTCTGATTACATTTGCATCCTTCCAGGGATAAGGAACTCATTTTCATAGAGGCAGCCTGTTATGGATTGAATTGTGTTCATCAAAAAGACACTTTGAATACAAAAATTAGCTGGTTGTGGTGGTGGTGTATGCCTGCAGTCCCAGCTACTCAGGAGGCTGAGATAGGAGGATCACTTGAGCCCAGGAAGGCTGCAGTGAGTTGTGGTCACACCACTGCACTCCAGCCTGGGCAACAGAAGTAGACCCTGTCTCAAAATAAATAAATAAAGTAAAAAAAATTAAAAAGATGTTTTGAAATCTTAACCCCTAGTACCTCAAAATACGACCTTATGTGGAAACAGGATCTTTGCAGATGTAGCCAAGTTAAGATGAGGTCATCAAGGTGGGCCCTAATCCAATATAACTGGGAGTCCTTACTAAGAAGAGAGACAGACAGCCAAGAAGACGGCTACATGAAGACAGAGGCAGAGGTGACAGTTATGCTACCACAAGCCAAGCAATGCTTCAGGGAGTAGAAGCTGAGAGAGGCCAGGAAGCACCCCTAGACCTTCAGAGAGGGTATAGCCCTGCCAACCCCTTGATTTTGGACTTTTAGGCTCCAGAACTGTGAGAGAAGAAATTAATCTCAACCCAGAAAAAAACAGGGTTGTTTCAAGCCACCCAATATGTGGTACTTTGCTATGGCAGTCCTAGGAAACCAATACACAGCCCATTGCATTTTTAGCAACTTTCAGGTCAGAATGTTCTTCTTGATACTGAGCTAGAATTTAACTTTATGTAACTACTGGTCCTAGCGTGGTCTTCTGGAGTCAAACACATGTCTATTCTTCCTCTACAAAACAGCCTTCAAGCATTCCAGGATGTGATTATGTCCCAGCTGAGACATCCATTTGTTTATGTTCCTAGGTCATTCACCATCCTCGTGTCATTTAAAGCCTGGTGTCTGCAGCCATAGAGCTGTTTGCTCTTTCCTTAGCAGCCACCAGAGCTACGTTGCACAAGCTACCCTCGATACCTTCTTCTTTGAAATGTATGCCAGCAAGGCTTAAAATGGACTGCAGCTCAGTATTAGGGGGAGGAGTTACTCCCTCTGAGAATCTTCAAAAGTGACACCTTTTTATTCATAATCTTAAAGACATGTGGTGGCCAAGTGTGCTGGCTCACGCCTGTAATCCTTATACCTTGGGAGGCCAAGATAGGAGGATTGCTTGAGTCCAGGAGTTCTAGACCAGCCTAGGCAACATAGGGAGGCCCCATCTCTAAAAAACTTAAAAAAAATTTTTTTTTAATTAGCTGGGTGTAGCGGTGCTTGCCTGTCGTCCCAGCTACTCGGGAGGCTGAGGTAAGAGGATGCCTTGAGCCCTGGAAGTTGAGGCTGCAGTGAGCCGTGATCACGCCACCACACTCCAGTCTGAGTGGCAGAGGGAGACCCTGTCTCAAAAAAAAAAAAAAAAAAAAAAGTGATGATGGTTAAGGCTTTGATAAAAAGCTCTTAAAGGAAGAAGAAAAACTGTGAGACATAGAGAAAGTGTTGTCACAGGTAGCACTTAAAAAAAGCCTGGCTCCCTTCCCCACCGGGGATGCAGAAATGTTGCTCTCTGCACCAGTCCCACCCCAAGCGAGCTGCTTCAAGGTCCCCCAACAGTCAGAAACAGAGGTAAGGGGTAATTGCCCTAGTGAGCCCGTATCCCTGGGCCCTAACTTAGAGGAATTCCCTACTAGCCCAAGATAGCCCTCTTAACACTAGTTGAAAACAAAAAAAACAGCACCAAAAGGAAATTTGGAAAATGCGGAAAAAGCCTCTCAACGTTGTCTTCTAATTTTTTTCTCCAAGAGTAAAAGTATTACCACAGATTTACAGGATTCTGGGCTCATGCTCATCTCACGAGGAACAAAAGGCAAAGTATTCTGGCAAATGTGCCATTTTCTGGCAATGCCACTGACGCAGCTTTACATTCCCATACCCAAATGATCTGTGGCTTTAGTCTGATGCCTATTGCAGTAAAACGAAGTTGCCTTTGTTCCACCTAGCCAGATGGCTTCACTTTTACTTTGACAGAGAGTTGAATTTTTGAGCCATTTTAAAGGTAGCTCTTATAGCAAGGACTAAGAATCTGAACACCTGGCTCTGAACTCCACTCTGTGACCCTGCTTTTTAGATTGAGATCAACTTGGGGTACCCTTACATAGGGTCACTAATGGAACGAGCTTTGACAACACTATACAGAAATATGTGGGCTCACTGTGCCACACCTGTTCTGACACACTGAAGTGCCTGTTGCATCTTCATGAAGACATCTAGCCAACCCCTAAGAAAACAATGCGTTCATGCAAGGCACGGTGGCTCACGCCTGTAGTCCCAGTGCTTTGGGAGGCCAAGACAATCAGATCACTGGAGATCAGGAGTTCGAGACCAGCCTTGCCAACATGGCTGGAACCCTGTCTCTACCAACAATAGAAAAATCAGCTGGGCTCTGTAATCCCAGTTACTCAGGAGGCTGAGGCACGAGAATCACTTGAACCCAGGAGGCAGAGGTTGCAGTGAGCCAAAATCATACCACTGCACTCCAGCCTGGGTGACAGAGTGAGACCCTGCAAAGAAAGAAAGCAAGCGGGGGGGGGAGGGAGGGAGGGAGGGAGGAAGGAAGGAAGGAAGGAAGGAAGGAAGGAAGGAAGGAAGGAAGGAAGGAAGGAAGGAAGGAAGGAAGGAAGGAAGGAAGGAAGGAAGGAGGGAAGGAGGGAAGGAAGACAGTGACTTAAACAGTGGAACAATGGTAAACATAAGGAGTTTGTTATTCCTGAAATTATTTCCATTCTGAGTATAAGAATTTAGGAAGTAACTATGTTTTCCCCTTTGGGTGTGTGTTTAGAGAAACAATCCTTAACTGAAGTGAAAGTTCAGCATTTAGATTAGGAGGGGGATCTTTAGAGATACACTGAGCTGTGACTATGTGCCATGTGGTGAATGGTGGAGGGGGCAGCCATCCATGGCAACTTACAACTTAGACGGTACAAGAATGGACAGACTGTGTTGGACCCACACTAGGAGAAGCTGGCAGGGTTTTCCTGGGTGGAATCCACATAGCCAGCTGAGACTGTAGCATGGCAGAGCTCGCTCTATCCTTCACCATGTTACCCCTGACAGCAGTAAACACTCCTGAGAAGAATCTCTTACCACAATAACGTATTGAAGATAACCTATTTGGCGTAACAAATATTAGAGAAAAATGGTTTTTGCTGTTGCTGTTTTTTGGTTGAGGCCCATCACTCTGAAGAATGTTACTGTTCCAGGCAAATGGAATGTGGAGGCACAATTCCACAGGGGCAACAGCATGAAACAGGACTTACCATCTTGATCACAGGAGAGCAGAACTTTTGAGTAGCAGAAAGCACAACTCGAAAGAAAAAGGGAGGAAATTACTGCACCATCCTGTAGAGTTGGAGCACATTTGTGACAAGCTACGAGTAGACAGTCCCAGCTGCTTGCCTTTCCAATCATTGTTGGGCAACACAACAGGATGGCACAAATTGATGTTTAGATAAAGGTGGGAAGGGAGGGGCCCTTGGGAGGGGGGCACTTGGCAGTTTGTTAAAGGGGTGTCCTTTTTGCTCCAGATTCAATATGTCTTTCAATCCCAAAGTATCTAGAATTTTTGACCTCTCGACACATCTGTATTAGTCTGTTTTCACACTGCTGATAAAGACATATCTGAGACTGGGTAATTTATAAAGGAAAAGAGCTTTAATGGACTCAAAGTTCCACTTGGCTGGGGAGGCCTCACAATCATGGCAGAAGGCAAAAGGCACATCTTACATGGTGGCTGACAAGAGAGAATGAGAGCCAAGCAAAAGGGGTTTCCCCTTATAAAACCATCAGATCTTGTGAGATTTATTCACTACCACGAGAACAGTGGGGGAAACCACCCCCACAATTCAATTATCTCCCACCAGGTCCCTCCCACAACACATGGGAGTTATGGGAGCTACAATTCAAAGATACGATTTGGGTGGGGATACAACCAAACCATATTACTATCCCTTTACCTCTTTGCTTGGTTTTCCTTTTCCTTTCTTCCTTCCTTCCTCCCTTTCTCCTCCCTCCCTCCCTCCCTTCCTTCCTTCCTTCGTTCCTTCCTTCTTCCTTCCTTCCTCCTTCCTCCCTCCCTTTCTTCCTTCTTGCCTTCCTTCTTCCCTCCTTTCCTTTCTTTTATTTCCCCCTACTATTAAATATTAACATCTTATAAGGAAGACTTTTGGCATTTGGGCTTATTTAGTAGATATGGTCTCTGAATCAAAAATGTTACAGAATAACGAGTGGTGGCAAATATCCTGGCACAGTGACTATATAAAATTGGTTAGAATGGAGTTTTCAAATTCAGTAGAGGTAAAACACTAGAGGAAACGAAAATGAACTAACTCATTCTAAAAAGACTGCATATGACTTTGTTATCACCGAAGAAACATAAATTACAAAATACTTTCATTATACAAGGACTCTTCAATAACCAAAAACATGTAGAAACTTAGCTTTGTCAGGGAACAAACACACTGATTAGACTGTAGGTTGGTACTATAAAGTGGTTTTGCCTCTTGAGATAATAATAACCTAGGCCACATGTCAAAAGGCATGTAGCAGAAAGCACCCTTGCTCTGTAGAATAGAACCCGTACTAAATTAATGGTAGAAATCCTATGCCCTTTGCCAGGGACTGGTTTAGGAAAGGGACTAGCCAAAGAAATGTTGAATGAACAATGAAACAGAGACTGATAAGGAATCTCTAATATTTCCTTGCTCACTAAAAGAGACACAGGTGAAGAAACTTCCTTCTCTTCCACTGAACGTTGTCATATCTGTGAGGTATGGTGATGCTTATGCTGCAGCAGCCATTTTGTGACCATGAAGACATCTGTTCATGACAGAGATGTTCCCCCAAAGATGGTAGAACAAAAACATGGAAGCAAAAAAAGTGGACATCCCTTGAGGATGTCACTGTGTTGTAAAATTAAACATCTCCATAGCAGCCCTACCACAGGAATTCTTGTTATGGGCAATTATATTGTTTTCTTGTTGTTCAAGCTAATTGAGATATAACTTTCTGTTACTTGTAGCAAAAGCATTCCAGGAAATTATAAAATAGTTTATATTTTTGGCTTAATAATTCACTTTGGAGATGATATATCAAAGAAATGACCAAAAGATAGCAAGTTTTATCTCATGCTGAAAAACGCAGAGACATGTGTACGTGAAAATCACATTATGAAAAAGGAAAGCAGGCCGGGCGGGGTGGCTCATGCCTGTAATACCAGCACTTTGGGAGGCCAAGGTGGGTGAATCACAAAGTCAGGAGTTCGAGACCAGCCTGGCCAATATGGTGAAACCCCATCCCTACTAAAAACACAAAAATTAGCCGGGCGTGGTGGTGCATGCCTGTAGTCCCAGCTACTTGGGAGGCTGAGGCAGAAGAATCGCTTGAACCTGGGAGGCGGAGGTTGTAGTGAGCTGAGACCATGCCAATGCACTCCAGCCTGGGCAACAGAGCAAGACTCTGTCTCAAAAAAAAGAAAAAAGAAAAAAGAAAAAAGAAAAGAAAAGAGAAAGAAGACAGAACATAAAGGGCAGGTGCATGATCCTGACAACGTAAATATTCACACGGCTTCCATCAAAGATCATAAAACAATTCAATGTCATGGCAATAGTTTATTATTGAATGTTCACTACATTATGTTTCTATAAATGATTACTCAAGTTGAAATATTTATTGAAATGTCTGAGAAAAGAGATAGCATCAGGCCACAAATATGAACTGCTGTGCAAAATAAATGGCAGAGAAATGTCTATTGAGGAGGGGCATGTGCTTTCGGAAATGCTTCTAGAACCAGTCATTCCAAGCCTATGATTTAGAGCTTTCTCCTCAATGCAATTATCCATTATGATAACTAAAATATGTGAAAGAAGTTTTCAAAACATATGAAACACACAGACTTCAAAGAAAAGAAAGAAAGGCAAGAATTACGTTGAAGTGGGTAAAGACTCAGGGAAAATACTACAAGAGAACATCAATATTTCTTACACAATGAGAATTTCCAAAAATATGTCACAGGCACAGACTGAGTCTTGTTTTAATTGGCACAAACACAAGGGAAATAGAAAATCTAAGTCAGAGAATCCGTAGCACTGAAAAAGCTATTTGCATCTGCCTGAAAACCAGAGAAAATGTTGAGAAAGTAAGAACTGGACATAAAGGAAACCTATCAGATCCATATTAGATGAAATAGCTGCAGGAATCATTTTGTAGGAAGTGCTTATAGCCCTTTATTTTTGGAATTTCTCTTTCAAGGATCATCAATGAAACTGAATTCTGTTACTCATAGTATTGACAGCTAAATTAAGACATCAGAAAATCAAGGCCAAGAAAATTACTGTAAAATTGGAAGGTTCACTATGAAATGTAAGAAAATCATGTAGAAAAACCCATTAATAACATTCAATCAAATACACTTTTCCCCTTAAGCTTTCACGCAGCTCTATGTCATTCAATTTCTCAAATGTTTACTCAAGGAACACACTATACCAAGGCTTTATTAGATATTAGCTTTCTTTGTACCTTGAACCACAGCCTAAGGTTAAATGTTTTCAGATCTGGATTTTGGTAGGGGGTCGCATTTCTTTTGAATTTGATGAAGTATTACCAGTTGGAGCCAGTTTAATGAGGTGAGAGAGATGTCAGATTAACTGGGAGGTATGCAGCTGGAATAAAAGAAAACTCAAGGCCGGGCTCAGTTGTTCATGTTTGTAATCCCAGCACTTTGAGAGGCCAAGTTGGGTGGATCATTTTAGGGCAGGAGTTCAAGACCAGACTGGCCAACATGGTGAAACCCCATCTCTATTAAAAATACAAAAATTAGCTGGACATGGTGGTACGTGCCTATAATCCTAGCTACTTGGGTGGCTGAGGCAGGAGAATTGCTTAAACCCAGGAGGTGAAGATTGCAGTGAGCAGAGATCACACCACTGCGCTCCATCCTGGACAACAAAGCAAGACTCTATTTGAAAAGAAAAGAAAAGAAAAGAAAAGAAAAGAAAAGAAAAGAAAAGAAAAGAAAACTCGAGACAGTTTTACAAGACAATTAAGCATATTTCACATCGGGGAAAAAGCCCAAGCACATCTTACCTTATTATAGATAGCAAATGTTTAGTGCAGGGATTATCATACAGATATGTCAGGCTTTTACAAAAGGTAATATGCAACATTTCTGGTTTGGTTTTTTTTGTTGTTGTTTGTTTGCTTTTTTGAGATGGAGTCTCGCTCTGTCACCCAGGCTAGAGTGCAATGGCGCGATCTTGGCTCACTGCAACCTCTGCCACCTGGGTTCAAGTGATTCTCCTGCCTCAGCTTCCCAAGTAGCTGGGACTACAGGCGTGTGCCACCATGCCTGGCTAATTTTTGTATTTTTTAGTAGAGATAGGGTTTCACTATGTTGGCCAGGCTGGTGTTGAACTCCTGACCTCAGGTGACCCAGCCGCCTTGGCCTCCCAAAGTTCTGGGATTACAGGCCTGAGCCACCGCGCCCAGTCTTTTTTTTCTTTTTTCCTAAGAGACAGGGTGTGGCTCTGTTGCCCTGGCTGGAGTGGCAGTGGCACAATCATAGTGCTCTGTAAACCTCGAACTCAAGTGATCCTCCCACCTCAGTCTCCTGAGTAGCTGGGATTAAAGGCACTCCACCACATCCAGCTAATTTTTCTTTTAAAAAAAAAAATTATAGAGATAGAGACTTCCTATGTTGCCCAGGCTGGTCTCAAACTCCTGGCCTCATGTAATCCTCCTGCCTTGGCCTCCTAAAGTGCTGGGATTACAGACATGAGCTACTGTACCTGGTACAAAGTTTCTAAAATTTTATTTATTTATTTAATTTTTTTTTTTTTACTTCTCTTTTAAAAATTCTTTTGTAGGGCCTCACTTTGTTGCTCAAGCTGGTCTTGCTTTGTTGCTCAAGCTGGTCTCGAACTCCTGGCCTCAAGTGATCCTCTCACCTCAGCTTCCCACAATACTGGGATTATAGGCAAGAGCCACCACACCCAGTCTCTAAAGTTTTAAAGCATAAATTCTTTAACACTAAAGAGAGACACCTTATATCATCTTTAGAAGGTCAGTTTTCTATGGAAATAAAATATTTGATCTTCAATAATTACAAATTCAAAGAGATCTTCAGGAATATATTTGCTATTTAGAGATGTATTTAAGAGACTAGAGATATACTTCACTGCACTAATTTATTTTAGCTACCCCAATAGTATTATTAAAAATATATAGGGTTAGGGGTCTCAAAGTCAATGGAGAAGTTAGCTCCAAAAAATGATCAAGACTAAAGAAAAAAGATGAAGTCATATACACATTAGGTGAGTTTTTAGCATCTCATCAGAACTATTTGTTCCTAAATTATTTTACACCTCTTGATCCTGAAAAAATATATTAATTATGATGATTTATTCAATAAATTCATTCCTGAATACTTGTTTTCTGTATAAATTATCTCCTTGATGCCATTGAGCATCTGACTCACAATTTTTTTTTCTTTCTTTTCTTTTCTTTTTTTTTTTTTAAGTCAGGGTCTGGCTCTATTGCCCAGGCTGGAGTGCAGTGGCACGATCTTGGCTCACTGCAACCTCTGCCTCCCAGGTTCAAGCGATTCTCATGCCTCAGCCTCCCAAGTAGCTGGGATTACAGGCATGTGCCATCATGCCTGCTAATTTTGGTCTTTTTAGTAGAGATGGGGTTTTACCATGTTGGTCAGGCTGGTCTTGAACTCCTAGCCTCAAGTGATCCACCCGCTTCAACCTCCCAAAGTGCTGGGATTACAGGCATGAGACCGCACCTAGCCAGATCTTTTATGTTTTACTTACATTTTACTCTATTAGTTTCCATTTCTGCAAGCCACCCTAAACGCTTTGTGGAATATGGGGTTAAGAAAACAAGAACAGAGAGAGAGAAAAAGAAGAGGGAGAGAGAGGGGGAAAAAAAGGAGGAGTGGGGTGAGAAGGAAAAAGAAGGAGAAGAGAAAGAAGAGAGAGCATGAATAGAACAAATGGTGAGAGAGGAGAGAGCATAGAAAAAGCAAAGGGATGGTAGAAGAGAAGGAAAGAGGAAAACAGATTCCTTTTTATACTATATAATCAGCAAAAACCAACTCTTTAACCAGAATCAGGTATTCACATCTATGGCACATTTTGTCAAGGAAAACAATTTAGGTTTCCAGTCTAGCCCCTGACACTTTAATGTGAGTCACGTAGCCTGAAAGCCAGAAATTTTATAGAGGAGTCCCCACTCTCATAGAAAGAAAACCCTTTTCTCACCCATTCCTGAATGCTTAAGGAGTTTTAGGGGAAACTTTTGAAGTAGGTGAGGCTACGTGCAGTTCTGTGCCCTCTTCTATTTCTTGTTGCCCCTTCTCCAAGACTAATGGGATCTAATCTTCATGTAGCTCAAAGACTTTCAATGGGCAGACAGCTGGCTGGCTCTTTCTTTTCAAAAACCAGACTAAAGACCAGGTGTGGTGGCTCAGACCTATATTTTTAACACTTTGGGAGGCCAAAGCAAGAGGATCACTTGGGATCAGGAGTTCAAGACCAACCTATGCAACCAGAGTGAGACCCCATCTCTACAAAAAATTTAAAATAGCTGGACGTGGTGGCACACACCAATAGCCCTAGCTACTTGGGGGGCTGAGGCTGGTGAATCTCTTGAGCCCTGAAGCTCTAGGCTGCTGCGGACTATGATCATGCACTGCACTCCTGCCTGGGTGACAGAATGAGACCCTGCCTCTCTCTCAATCTCTCTCTTTCTAAAAAATTTTAATTTTTTAATTTTTGTGGGTACACAGTAGGTATAATATATGAAGTACATTAGATGTTTTGATACCGGCATATGATGCAAAATAATCACATCAGGTTAGATGGGGTATCTATCGCCTCAAGCATTTATCCATTTATCCTTTCTCTGTGTTACAAACAATCCAATTATATACTCTTAGTTATTTTAAAATGTACAATAAATTATTGTTGACTATAGTTACCCTGTCGTGCTATCAAATACTAGATCTTATTCATTCTAGTTATATATCTAATCATATTTTTGTACTCATTAACCATCCCCACTTCCCCCTCCCCACTACCCTTCCCAGCCTCTGGTAATCATCCTTCTACTCTCTATGTCCATGAGTTCAATTGTTTTAGTTTTCAGTGCTCAACAACAAGTGAAAACAAACAGTTTGTCTTTCTATGACTAGCTTATTTCACTTAACGCAATGACCTCCAGTTCCATCCATATTGTTGCAAATGACAGAATCTCATTCTTTTTTATGGCTGAGTAGTACTCCATTGTGTACACATACCACATTTTCTTTATCCATTCATCTGCTGATGGACATTTAGGTTGCTCCAAATCTTGGCTGTTGTGAATAATGCTGCAATAAACATGGGAGTGCAGGCATCTCTTCCCAATTTCCTTTCTTTTGGGCATACACCCATCAGTGGGATTGCTGGATCATATTGTAGCTCTATTTTTAGTTTTTTGAGAAACCTCTACACTGTTCTCCATAGCGGTTGCACTAATTTACATTCCTAACAACAGTGTTCCCATTTCTCTACATCCTTGTCGGCATTTGTTATTGCCTGTTTTTTAGATAACAGTCATTTTAACTGGGGTGAGATGATTCTCATTGTAGTTTGATTTGCATTTTTTGGATCATCAATGATGTTGAGCACCTTTTCAAATACCTGTTTGCCATTGGAGACCCTATCTCAAAAACCAAAACAAAACAACAGCAACAAAACAAAACAAAACCTCCTTCTCAGCACTGTCCCTGTTTCAGTTCCATGCTAGGGAGTTTGTTAAGTGACATTTATGTGTTAATGACTTATTAGCCTGTTCAGAGGCATTGGCCTGATCATTTATCTTGATTAAAGCTTTGTGGGTGATGGGGACAAGGTGAGCAGCTCAGCTAGACCTAGGCCTCTGCTCCGTAGACAATCTCCTGCCATTCAAAGCTGCTTTCATTCTGCTACTTCTCTGCTCTCTCAACCCTTCAAGCCCATCTAAGCAGCTTAGGTGTGCTAATAACATCCATTCATATCTTCCTACAGCATCCTGCACATACCAGTAAAACTCAATAAATACCTGTTGGTTGACTGCATTTGAGGTACTTTTACTACTGCTTTAAATTCTAAGTGACTTTGAAAGGCAAACAAAGATTAAGTTCACGGAAGCGTAGAAGTAGAACCAGAAAACCTGAGTGTGGGCTGTGGCCAATCCACGTTTTACTGTGTCCTACACAAATGTATCCTCCATTTCCTCATTAGGAATAATAAATGAAGATTTATTAAGCACCTACTCCACAGCAGGCACTATTCTATGTACTTTAGTGTACTGAAGTCTTCACTGCTAACAACTCGTATGAGGTAGGATGCAAAGTGCATTCCCATGGTACAGAGAAGGACACGGAGGCACAAACCATGAAGCCAGCAGGTGCCCCAGCTGCAACTGGGTACCAAACAGCTTAGCTCCAGAAACTAGTTTCTTAACCACTCTATGGTTCTGTCAATTAAACAAAACAATGTTTGGCAAAGTGTCTTCACATTTTAGAGATGGGTACAGATGCTAAGTCATTATGGAAATGGCAGAGATGAGAATAACTGAGTAGAACAATTGGCCTATATGTGGCAGCTGCAGCCCATCACCATGGGACAGCTTGAGCTTCTGCAGTAAGCAGCACCCGAGGAACCTGTTAACCTGTATGTTTCCAGGCCCCGATCTCAGATGCTGTGATTCAGTATTCTGGAGTGAGACCTATGAGCCTGCATTAGGTTGTCATAGGATTCATTTTGAGAGGGCTCCTTCTAGCGAGAAGTCAGGGCTTTTGGAGGCCAAAATGCACAACTTGAGGTTGAATCCCAGCTGGTGTACCAGGAGGCCTCCAGAAAGTTACTTAGCGCTCTCTTGCCTCAGTTTCCAAAAGGAGCATGCAGAGCTCTTTTCAAAGCCCTTGTATAAATTCTCTTACTTGGTCCTCCCATTTACTTTGAGAAAGAAAAACCCTCCTTGCAAAAGAATGTGAGCAGTTTAGGATGCATTTGAAGGTCATCTGAGCCTCAATGGCAGGTAAGGTTTAGATCAGCCCCATTCTTTCGCTGAGGAAAGCAAGGCTCAGGGTAATTAAGTGACTCTGTCCAGGGACACTGAGAAGAGGAGGACCCATGGCCCAAAGACTTGTTCCTTCCTTTATACCAGGGAAGCATCTGTTGTTTGCAAAGCTCCTGGACCTTGAGAACCAAGAATAGTGATGGTGGAGTGGCATATTATAGGCACAGGGCACACGGTGGGATTAGGGAGCTCAGAGCAGGCCCAACTATGACAGGGATGGGCATGTGTGGGGTGGCCTTTCTACCTTTTTGGGAATATCCTGAGGACACACTTCTTTCCTGTGTCCTTTGAAAATCAGCCTATTCCCAGAGGATGCCTGTGTCATCCAGGCCTGTCTGTGACTGGGGGAGAGAGTTTAATTAAGTTGAGGATGTATTCAGCACACAGATATAAATCATATTCGCTAATCAGCTGTACAAAAAACGGCTCATGTTGTCTCGTTTTTAAATCTATTTTGAATTTTAAGGGAACTTAAGGGGTGCTCTTAATTATCATTCACCAAATCCAACAATAACATCAGAAGCCCCCACAATATTGTTTCTCCTCATCCCTTACTTTTAAGGGAATGGTTGAACTGGTTCCCCGATTAGTTCCATTAATGGGATCAGTAATTTGTTAGACACCTGTTGTGTTCTATGCATTATGCTAGGCATTGAGGAAACAAAGATAGTAAAGACAGAGGCCAAAAAGAAGCTCCCAGGCAGACAGGCAGAGAGAAAGGTATCCCCAATATGGAAAGTACAAAGATGCTGCAAGACACCTTTAAACTTGGCTTACTACATTTCCGCAGAGGTAGAGACAGGGGCTACTGGCATTCCCAGTGGAGTAAGTAAACTGGCATCCCCATGTTGCCACACAAATTCCTCAGGCCACACTGCCCCTCAGACTCTTAGACAGGTGGGGCTTCAGAGCAAGGCTGTGTTCTTCCTCCACCCTCATGGTTAGACTCTTAGACAGAGGAAACCTAAAGCTGGGTGCAATGGCTCATGCCTGTAATCCCACCACTTTGGGAGGTGGAAGTGGGTGGATCACTTGAAGTCAGGAGTTTGAGACCAGCCTGGCCAACATGGTGAAATAAAATCTCTACCAAAAATACAAAAATTAGCTGGGCATTGTGGCATGAGCCTGTATAGTCCTAGCTACTCTGGAGGCTGAGGTGGAAAGATTGCTTGAACCCAGGAGGCGGAGGTTGCAGTAAGCCAAGATTGCACCACTGCACTCCAGCCCAGGTGATAGAGTAACACTCTGCCTCAAAAAAAAAAA
>NW_012108252.1:5602906-5603616 GCF_000951045.1 Mandrillus leucophaeus | reverse complement strand
GAAAAAAAGAAAGAAAGAAAGAAAGAAAGAAAGAAAGAAAGAAAGAAAGAAAGAAAGAAAGAAAGAAAGAAAGAAAGAAAGAAAGAAAGAAAGAAGAAGGCCTGGTGCAAAGAGGCATGTGGAGAAGACAGAAAGGGAAACAGGGGCCCAGTGGCATCTGCCTCCTGTCCTCTCTCAGGGTCAACATCTGCCAGCTCAGTCAGAGAAATGGAGTCAAGCGTGTCTCCAGTGACACTATTGAATGGCTGAGGGCGGTTTGCAATGATTGCTTCGTTTTTTAATAAAAAGCTCTGGAAGCCATAGCTTAAGATGGCCAAAGGATCTCAGGGAGAATCCCAAGGAAAATCAAAGGCAATGACATAAAGGGATAGAAAGACTATCTCCACTTACAGACCCAGAGTGAGAAAATAGAAGGTCACAGCGAGGGGACTCTTCCTTCTCAGTGAGATTACTCTGCAAAAGTGAGGTAGAGCCTTGGCCTGTGAAAGTCTGAGTGGATGTAGAGAGTCCTTATAGGCAACATAAGGAGGGTGGGGACAACAGAAGATGCAGATGCTCCTTTTCAGGGAGCTTTAGATGCATTTTTGGGAGTGACTGATCCACTAGAGATAAGGTTTGATGCCACCTCAGAGTGGATAGTCTCCACTAGAGACAAGGTTTGATGCCACCTCAGAGTGGATGGTCTCCACTAGAGACAAGGTTTGATGCCA
>NW_012108252.1:5589831-5602856 GCF_000951045.1 Mandrillus leucophaeus | reverse complement strand
GTCTCCACTAGAGACAAGGTTTGATGCCACCTCAGAGTGGATGGTCTCCACTAGAGACAAGGTTTGATGCCATTCCATTAATGCTCAGCTTCTTGAGTGCAGACATGTTGTTTAACACACACTAGATACTCAAAAATTGGTTGGGGGTGGGGGTGAAAAGATGAGCCCATCCAGAAGAACTCAGGTTTTCTCAAAATATTTGAGATGAAATATTTGATATGCCTCTTGCTGCGGTCCACAGAAATTTCTGTGAAGCTCCACTGACATCTCTGGCATGACTTGGCCTTTCTAGACTGTGAGCTCCAGGAAGGCTGAGACTTTCCTTCTCCCCTTTCTCCATCTCCCCTCTGGCAACTCAGCACCTGGTCCAGAGAAGGCATGGATCCTTCCTTCCACTCACCCACTCACCTCTGGGGCTTTATTTTCCTACCCAACATCTCTTCCTCTCTTTTCTGGAAATGCTTCTTCACTCATTCTGACATTACGGTTTGAGGGAAAGCTACCATGTTCTATAAACCCTGTCCCACCCCATCTCAGACTGGGTATGGGTAGACATTCGAAATGGCCAAGGTCCTGGTCCAGGGATGGACAAGTATCTAAGCTAGGCCATTGAGAGCCCTTCTCCAGAATCCAGAAACCAGGTCTCTTTGTCCCTACTTCAAGGTGGGACTGAAAATAGAGCTTGGGAGTCGGAGGCAGCTGTTTGGAGCCTGCCTGAAAGAATGCTGCTGATACCCAGAGAGAGGCAGGGGGTGAAGGGCAGAGTCCCAGTGGCATTTAAAGCCCTGATGAGTCACGCTTGCGGACCAGTGGCACCCTTCCTCTTCCTGCGATCAGAATATGTAAGTCAGTAAATGTCAATTTTTCCAGATCAGTTCAAATTGGGTTTTGTCACTTGCAACCCAAAGACTCCGGACTAATACATGAAATCAATTACTATTTGGTATAATTTGGCCCCTGTGGAGCCTAGAGAACCACCAGGAAACACGTGTTCCTTCTCACGTGGATAGCTGGAGTTTGTGTCAATTTAAGAGGCACATCAGGCTCAGAGCAGGAGTGGTGGGACATGGGCTGCCTAACTGCAAAAGCACTAGCATGTGGAGCAAATCATTAAAGCCCACACGAACAGAAAGCAATATTAAGAGCCTAGGCAATCAAGAAAATTGATGCAAGTATCAGAGAAAAGGACAACTGGAATAAAAAGAAGGGAGGTCGAATGTTTCTCAGTAGGTTGAGCCTCATCTATATACCAAGAAGGAAGAAGCATGTTCTTTCAACTACCTCCTGTAGTTGTATTCCCTGGTGCAGCTTAGGACAGTACTATTGTTGTTGCTGAACGTCAGTGTGATACAGTGGTTCTCAATGTCTGGTCCCAGGACCAGTAGCATTAGAAATAAAAATTCTTGGCCTCACCTCAGACCTGCTGAATCAGAATGTCTGATTCTAGGTGACCTAGAAATCTTTCTTTCTCTCTCTTTCTCTTTCTTTCTTTCTTTCTTTCTTTCTTTCTTTCTTTCTTTCTTTCTTTCTTTCTTTCTTTCTTTCTTTCAAACAAGCCCTTGAGGTGAACTGGATGCATTGTGAAGCTTAAGCACCAGTGGCATATTGCTTTTGCTAAGCCTCAAGCTCTGGCACCAAGTTTTTGGGTTTTGCACAGACTACAAGATGAGCAGTGCCCACTGGGGTTCACATTGTGGCATCCCCTGGGTTTGCATCCTGGCTCAGCCACTTACTATCTGTATAGCTTTGGCAAGTTACTTAACTCCTTTGAGCCTCAGACTCTTCGTATGTCAGACAGAAATAAGAGTAGTACCCATTTCGCAGGTTTATTTGAGGATTTAATGAGATAACACATATAAAGTACTTAGTTCAGTACCTAGCACATAGGGTAAGCACTCAATAAATGTTGGTTATTTGTATTATTTTGCTGCTGTTCTGATTTTAGGGCAACACCTGGGCCTAGGGAAGTCAGAGAAAACCTCTCCAGATGTATTTGCTCTTCTGAAACACTACAGCAACCTAGATTTATTATTTCTGCCTAGCAAACTTCTACTCACCCTTCAACACCCTGCTCAAAGTCACCTCTTCTGTGAAGACCTCTCAGAGCTGAGTAATCCTTCCTTCCTCCAGGCATCCATCTCCATCAAAGCCCTCAACCTTCTTCATATGAACCCTGACTCTACCTCTTCCTACTTGTTTGATCTTGGGAAAGCTTCTTCATCTTTCTATGCCTCAGGTTCCTCCTTTGTAAAGTGGCACGAATAACTGTACTTACCTATTAAATTGTTGTGGGGATTAAGTGAGGTAATATGTGTAAACTGCTAATGATAGTACTTGGCATATATCAAGAGCTCAGTAACTGTCAGCTCTGTCTCCTGGTGCCTGGCACTCCGTAGTGCTTGATGAGAGGGGAATGATGAGTGAAGGGATATGCGGCAGGGCCAGGACTAAGATGAGGTGGTAAGGACTTGGCTTGGGTGTAAAATTTAAGCAGGCACACTACACTCCGTTCCAGTAAAACTTGGAATAGTTTCAGTAAAAATGGTTCCAATAAGTCTTTATTTACAAACACAGGCAGATGGCCCATGGCCATAGTTTGCTAATTTGATTTTTTAAAATACTACATAATTAAAGTATGATTTATCTTGATTACTGAGGCATGGGGCATGGGACATAATTGCTTAACCTGCTCTTCCTCATCCCTACCAACTGACCCTGAATACACAGGCCCTGTGGTTCCCCAGCATCGTGTAGCTCTTCATCGCTTTACCATCTGTGTCAGAGTTAGCAAGGAATGTATGATGGTGGCTGTGAAGCACAATTTTTGCAGGTTCTCTGTCCATAAACCTGGGGCTGAGTCAGTTTGCTTGTGTCTCCAAGAAGGGCTCCTTTCCAAGCTCCAAGACTATTTTTAAAGCGAGTTGACACTCAAAGCCCATTAGTGTCCATGTGTAGTTTTCAGATACAGTCAAGGGTAAGAAGAGACATATATATGTATATGTACTGTGATGGTTAATTGTATGTATCAACTTGACTGAGTCAAGGAATGGCTAGATAGATGGTAAAACATTATTTCTTGGTATGTCTGTGAGGGTTTTTCCAAAAGAGATTAGCATTGAATTGGTAGACTGAGTAAAAAGATGGCTCTCGTCAGTGTGGGTGGGCAATCATCGGATTTGTTGAAGGCCAGAATAGAACACAAAAGTGGAGGAAGGATGAATTTTCTCTCTGCTTAACCTGGGATGTCCATCTTCTGGTGCCCCTTGTTCTTGGACCATCGGACCTGAACTGGGACTTATGCCACTGACTCCCCTGGTTTCTGGCCTTCTGGGTTGAACTGGAATTACATCATTGGCTTTCCTGGGCCTCCAGCTTGTAGATAGTAGATCGTGGGACTTCTCAACCTCCATAATTGAGCAAGCCAATCCCTCATAATATTTTTCTATGTCTACATATGTCTTATTGGTTCTGCTTTTCTTAAGAATCCTAATATACATAAACATGTATGTGTGTGTGTATGTGTGTGGGTGCTTGCATATACATATATATTTGGCTTTCTGATATTTTCTGAAATCTTCAAGGTTGTGCGTGTCCATAACCAAGCTGGAAGTAGAGTCATCTGTTTCAAAGACATTTCCTTGGAGATGTAACATTTGGCCAGAGGCTCCCCTATTGGACATACGGGCTCACCTTTCAGATGCCTTTCGCATCCCAAGAGGAACAGTCTGCATCTGTGCTTGCTTCTTGCTGGGGCTTCACCTCATTAAGAAGTGACCTATTTCCCAGCACGCATGCCATCTCTGTTTGAGGGGCAATCACTTACTATGTAATTGGTCATGCTTGCAAAGACAGGTCTAATGCTGGGCCCCATAATCTGGGACTGCAGCAGCAGTGATGACAAAATTGTATATCTTACTATTGTGGTGCACTTTGTAAACCATGGCAGGGGATTTTTTTCCGTCTTCTTTTTATTACCATGCCACTAAAATGGAAACGATTCAGGGAAGTGAGAGCGGCGTGCGTTGGCAGTCTAAGCAATGTGTGTCACTCTGCCGATTCAAAATGAGATCAAATCTGGGTTTCTCTTTCTCTCTCAGGTTGTTGTTGACATCTTTGGGTCTTTGGTTTTTTTCAGCATGGATGGCTCTGAGTATAGATAAGGCAGAGGCAACACTCCCAGAAGAAGCCAGAAAAGAGCTTTGGATCAGACTTATTAGTAGGAAGCACATGGTAGGTTCCTGACACACAGCCACTGGTTTGTCCAGTCCTGTTAGCAGCAGGCTGGGCATATGCCCATCTGCACTGAACTCTTGTGAGTGCCCTTTAGAATTCTGAATCAGAAACTGCCCTTGGCACTCACCCTGCCACGCAGGGCCTTGATAAGAGCCATGTGACTCAGTCCTCCAGCTCTCAGCTTCTGTGCAGTCATCAGAGACGTGTCCATTTCTTGTGCCCTGAGTCTGGTTGCATGCTCTCTCCCTGAACTCTTGCTGTACTCTGCATCTCCCTCATAGAAGCACATGCCAATCATACTTTACATGTGTCCTGTCTGCCTTTCTCTTTCTTTGGACTCTAAACTCCATGAGAGTAGGAACAGTGTCTCTCTTGCACATCACTATGTTTCCGATGCCCAGCACAGTGCCAGGCACATAGTAGATGCTTTATCAATGTCTACTGAATGACAACATGTATCTGAAAATGAGTCCTCAAGAAGCCCAAGGCTGGTTATATACCATTGGTACTGGCTTCCATTCAGGCAGCCGTGCTTATTACTGGCAACATCTTGGTCAAGTTAGTTAGCCACACCAAACCTCAATTTTCCACTCTGTAAAATGAGGATAATAATACCTACCTCACAGAGTTATCAAGAGACTAAAACTAGGTAGCATTCATGACAGCATGTGGCAGACAGTATTATTACTCCCAATTCCTTTCTGCCTTCCCTATGGGAGGATTATATGTCCTCGCTCATTGTCAAGAGACCTGCAGTGCTGCTCTATGGAAGGAGGAAACTTTCCTACCCCATTGGTGCCAGGCTGGGCCATGTGACTTGCCTTGGCCAATGGAATATAAGCTACACATGCCACATCCAAGCATGACTTTAAGAGCCACTTTATGGTTCTCCTAGTACCCTTTTCTCTCTGTCATAAGAATGGCATGTTCCATACAGGGGCTAATCCTGCAGCCTGGGTCCTGGAATGAAGACACATAGAACAGAGCTCCAGTCACCCTGCATGCAGTGCCAAACATGAGCAAGAAAGAAACCATTATTGGGGTTGCTTGTTGCAGCAGCATAATGTAGAGAGAAGGCCAACTGGTACACAGTGCCTGTCACAAAGCAAGGGTTTAGTAAACCTTTGTAGAATGAACAAACACATCCTGAGGTTTCTACCAGATCAACTGCTCCAGTGCTTTTGATTCTTTTGGGTATGACATTCAATCACTAAGATAAATTTAAGGTGGCACTTTGTGGCATAGAGGAGAAGTCGATATTTTTTTAACTGAATGAAAGCTGATCCATTCTATTAGGGTGTAGTAGTGCCTGTGGCCTAAAAACCCTATCCAGGGTTTCTTTCATGGATTATTGATTCCAACTTATAGCCTACATTAACTGAGTCCTTTTGCTTATGTGTATTAACCCATTATTGGTAAAAGGTATATTAAGCCATTATTGGTAAAAGGTGAAAGATTTATATGATCTGAAGAGAAACCAGAGTATTATTAAGCCATTATTGGAGAGCAGGGTGCTAAGTCCCTTATAAATATTAGCTTGTTTAATCCTTGCAATTATGCAGGAGGTATAGGGAGACACAAGTCATGTGGTACCCAGGGGCAAGGTAATGCTTGTGAACTTTCTCTCCTTGCCAACACTGCACCAGAATTTGCAAAGGTTAGCATCTTTGTGGCACTCCCTGCAGACTGGTGGTGGGGTCATATGCACCCCGAGTGGCTTCCTCTTAATTATGCCCCTAGTGGCAGGGGTTAGGGGAGGTCCCAACATTGTGCATAGTATACAGATGGGGAAACAGGCATCAAAGCATGAAGAACATGCTAAAGGTCATCCAGCCAGTCAGCAGCAGAGACTAGACAGGAAGCCAGACACACCAGACCTCAGAGCACTAACCTCATGCCATGCTGTCTCCCACATTCATCCACAAAACCATATTCCCTTCTGCTTCTGCTTCCAGACTGAGTAATACTCACTCTATGCTGGCACAGTCCTTCAGATTGAAGCCACTGTTCCTCCTATACCAGCAGGTTCCCCAGAGAATACTCAAGACAAAGGAATGGTAAGAGACAAGTAGTATTGGGGAAGCTAGAATGAAGCTTTCATTTCCTTCTGATCCACACCTACGTTAGGTCACTCACTGTGAAGCCTGCTGACTTATGCTTGCAGGTGGGAACCCACCAACAACTCCCACCCAGTGAAGATTTATTTATCGGCGAGGCCCTGCATGAAGCACCAATGCTCTTCAGAGCTGCTGAAGATATAGTCCCTTGCCTTAAGGAGTTCCACTTTAGTAAAGGGGCAGATGTACAAACAGTCAACTTGATTACAAGGTCTTCTGAACAGAAGTCGAGAACAGAGCATTAGTAGATGTACAGATGAGAGAAAAACTCTGGCAGAATATCAGAGACAGCTTCAGAGAGTAGGCAGCATTTAAGCCTGCCTTGGTAGAGTGAGTCATCTTTCAATGGGCAGGAGTTGCAAAGAAGTGTGTCTTGGAGGAACAGCTTGCTCAGGGTGGGAGAAATGGTCCCTGTGGGGACTGTGTAGTGGGCAGTGGGTTACATGCCTAGAAACACAGGTGGAAACCAGATTTTGGAAGGTCTAAATGCCAGGTCAACAAGATCTGGTTTTACACTCTGCAAGAATGTATCTTGGCTGGGCGCGGTGGCTCATGCCTGTAATCCCAGCACTTTGGGAGGCTGGGGCAGTTGGATTGCCTGAGGTCATGAGTTCAAGATCAGCCTGACCAACATGGTGAAACCCTGTCTCTACTGAAAATACAAAAATTAGCCAGGTTTGGTGGCAGGCGCATGTAATTCCAGCTACTTGGGAGGCTAAGATAGGAGAATCACTTGAACCTGGGAGGCGGAGGTTGCAGTGAGCCAAGACCAGGTCGTTGCACTCTAGCCTGGGCAACAAGAGCAAAACTCCATCTCAAAAAAAAAAAAAAAAAAATGTATCTTGAATCCAGTTTTAAACACCCTGCACAAAACAGGTGCTTTGTGCACCTGAGAGGCACCTGAGAGGCAATTAAAGTCTTTCTTGAATGTGTAGGGCACTGGAGACAAAAGCTCTGAATGGGCTGGGGCTTGGAAACACTATGAACACAAAGAGCAAACAGACCCCTTTTCTTTGTTAAAAAAAAAAAAAAATGACAAAGAGTGGGATAAACATGGAAGCCTGAAGTTCAGCATGGATAAGGAGATGGATTCATTCACTGATATTTATTGAGCACCTCTATGTGCCAGGCATGGTTCTAGGCATTTGGGAAACATCAGGAAATAAAGATCCCTATCCTCCTGAAGCTTTCATTCTAAGGAAACTTTTTTATTTTATTTTATTTTATTTTATTTTATTTTATTTTATTTCATTTGAGACAGGGTCTTGTTCTGTTGACCAGGCTACAGTGTAGAGGTGTGATCAACCTCCTGGGCTCAAGCAATCCTCCCACCTTGTCCTCCTGAGTAGCTGGGACTACAGGTGTATGCCACCATGCCCAGATAATTTTAAAAATTTTTTTTTGTAGAGACAGGGTCTCCCTATGTTGCCCAGGATGGTCTCAAACTCCTGGACTCGAGCAATTCTGCCTTGGCCTCCCAAAGTGTTGGGATTACGGGCATGAGGCACAGCACCCGGCCAGGAAATTTTTAATATTCGCGGCACTTACTATTTTCCAAGAGCAACTCTATGTGATTATGCACTTATTAACTTCAGTCTTCACAAAAACTCCATGAGATAGTACTACTATCCTAATTGGACAGATGGGTAAACTGAGGCTGTGAGCTGTTAACTCATCCTCAGTCAAGGCAGTAAGTGGCAGGGCTGAAGGTATCACCAGGCAGCCTGCCCCAGAGGCAGGCTCCATAGCCGTACACTGTACTTCTTTTTGCATTGTAAGTAGTTGTAAGAGGAGGCTGGATTTTAGTTTCTTGGCTCACTAGGTAAAGGCTGTCCCTGTTTCCAGCTTCTACCCCAACCCCTTGAAGATTCTACACTTCACTAAGCTCCACGTTTCTAGAGGTGAAGAGGGACTCCCTGCTCCCTCCTGAGTGCTCTAAGGCAGTGCTCCTCAAAGTGAGTGGCCCACAGTTGGTTACTAATCTGTGACCAGGTGAGTACAGAAATGGAAAGAATATGTTTAGAATCTTTAATAGCAATTTATTGAATCTAATAATAAAAAATTAGTACCTGTATTCTGTATACTTTTCTCATCATTCATTTTCATTGTACT
Source organism: Mandrillus leucophaeus (assembly GCF_000951045.1). Classification (NCBI taxonomy): domain Eukaryota; kingdom Metazoa; phylum Chordata; class Mammalia; order Primates; family Cercopithecidae; genus Mandrillus; species Mandrillus leucophaeus. Next base: position 5,594,394 of record NW_012108252.1, on the reverse strand, counting down.
TTATAAAAATACAGTTCTGAGATGAACTGGAAGCTTCAAAAGAAAAAAAAGCAAAACTCAATCCTTTACCACAGATAGAGAGGGACATTGTTCTCAGAGAGTCCAAGTTCCCTGGGCTGGATGGACTGCATCCCTGAGAACAGAGGGACCCGAAAGGCAAGGTCTAGGAAACATCTGTGTGGGCATTTCCTGTGTTGTACTCTCCTGTCCATTTCTAGCAGATGAGTGGGTTTTGTGCTCCCTTGCCTGGGCAGAGGTTGCTTTTGGTCAATGGGCCTTCAGGTCTTTTGCAAAAGCCAAAAGTTCACTAAAGAAATTAAGCTAGGCATCCTGGTGGAGTTTGGGGAGGGGTGCACTTTCTCCCAGAAGCAGCAGAGCGGAGGGGCTGTAGGCTGCACTTGGGGTGGGGTGGGGTGGGGATGTAGGAGTGCTACACTGTGGTGTAGGCAGGGAAGCTGGATGCTGATTCCAGGCTCCCAGCCTCTGCCAAGGCTCCTGTCCCCAAGCTTGGCTCAGAAGCCACAGACTTCAGCCCTGAAGGGACTCTGAAGGTCAGGACAATGCACACCCAAGGATAAATCCAGTGAGGACCAGTGATGGTGGCCCTTCCCCAAGATGAGCATGGCACCTTTGCACGACCTTGGGTGGGAGAGAGTCCCAGGAATGACTGAGTTTGAACTGCTTGCCAGACTAGCAGCCTTGGAGTACAGAGTCTGATATCATTTGATTTAAAGAAAACAAAGTGGCATTTCTTGCATAAGTGTGTGCACCAAGATTGATACTGCTACTCTTAGTGGGTGACAGGAGACAGAGTGAATGAGAAAGATGCTGGAAGGGTTGGACAGAGCAGGAAGCTATTTCAGGAGAGAGGAGACTCACAGTGGCTGAGTGAGGAAGCACAGGATGTGGGGAGAGCCACAGGCTGTCCCTCTTTGGCCCAGACCAGCAGCTGTGGAGCTGCTGAGACTCTGCAACCCCTGTTCCTTCTTTCTGGAATACTCTTGGCGTGGCTGCCTTCCTCATCTTTCAGATGTCAGCTGACATGTCCGGTCTTCAGAGGGTCCTTTCTGGGAGTCGTGTGTGTGTGTGTGTGTGTGTGTGTGTGTGTGTGTGTGCATGCACATTTGTAGAGGTGCAGGAAAAGACTGTCAGATCAGAGGGCCTTGCATTTTACATTCCTGCAGCTGTTCAGTTGCTTTCTAGTCACAGTTTTTTCCTTAGTGTCTAAATTCCCACAGACTCTCTGTCTGTGTCACACTCCACAGTTTTGTAGCCCGGAGAGGAATTGGGTTTGGGGTCACTCCCTGGAATCTGAGGATCATGTTCTGTCGCTGGAAGAAATCCTGAGATTCTTCTAATGAAGACAGAGCGCTGACACAGCCAGCCTTTCCAGGGGTCGTAGTGGCAGACTTACTGGGAGTTTTGAAGTGAAATGTAGCTGCCCAGTCAGCACTGAAAATCGTGGCTGGACTCCTTGGGGCCTCCCCCTACAATTCCTGTGCACTGATTTCACATGGAGTCCCCAGAAACTTGGGAGACTGGCAGCTGGGTACAAGTGGTAGATGCTGAAGGCTGAACACAAAATCAGGGCCTCTTTCAGAAACCCAGGTTTCCCACATCCCTTTGTAGGGTGCAATGAAACCCACCAGAATGGCCAGAGACAGGGACTTCTGTCTTGGGAGAGTCTTCACTGTTTCCTGTTGATGATATAGCTAGAAGTCTCTGGAGAAAACCCTTCCCTGAGAGATCTAGTCACTTCTGCTCTCAGTTTGGGCTATAAACAGGAAATAGACAGAGCTGCTTAGAAATGAGATATCATTATAATCAAAATAGCTCTTGTTGATTTTCGCTTTCTCCTGGAATTCCAGTTTCCATTTAGTGGAAGTTAAGAAGGAGGTTTCCCAGCAGATCCAGGCCTCCCACAGGCTATGGGGTATGTGAGGGCCCCAAGTTGTAAACCAGGCAGGCCAGACCCCCAGGGCCGTGGTGGCCTCTGAGCAAATTCAGGAGTCCCTCTCCCTGGGAGAAGTGCCAGAGAGGCCCGTTCTGGGAGACATTCCCAGAATTCCAGTATCCTTTCTTCTTGAGACCACAGAGCCTCAGTCCTAAATCCCTTCCCCTTCATTCATTCATTCCCTCATCAAACAAACATTGTTTGGGTCACTTTTGTGTGCCAAGCACTGTGGTAGACACTAGAACTATTGCAGAGAAAAAGACCAAGTCCTTGCTTTCAAGAAGCTTATAATCTAGTGTGAGAGAGGGATACTCACACACCATCCTGCCTGTTGGAGAATAACTTCACATGGTCTTCCATGATACCTCAAACCCACAAATTTAAACACAACAAGGTCAACTTTCCCTGGTTGACTCATCCACCACTTTCTGCTCCGCCCAGAGCTTCCTTAAGCAGGCCTTTGTGGTGGTTTTGAGACATGTCTAAAAATTCTTTGACACTCCTCCCTTCAAGACATGGAGTCTCGGCCAAGTGCGGTGGCTCACACCTGTAATCCCAACACTTCGGGAGGCCAAGGTGGGCAGATCACCTGAATTCAGGAGTTTGAGACCAGCCTGGCCAATATGGTGAAACCCTGCCTCCACTAAAAATACAAAAATTAGCTGGGCGTGGTGGTGCCTGCCTGTAGTCCCAGTTACTCAGGAGTCTGAGGCACAAGAATCACTTGCATCCAGCAGCTGGAGGGTGCAGTGAGCCAAGATCGTGCCACTGCACCCTAGCCTGGGCAACAGAATGAGACTCTGTCTCAAAAAATAAAAAAGACATGGAGTCTCACTGCCCTCCCCTCGCATCTGGGCTGGCCTTAGTGCCTTGCTTCTAATACACAGAAGGTGAGAGAAGCAATGCTGTGAGACTTGGAGGCTGGGCTAGAAAAGGTATTAACAGCTTCTGTGTGGCTCTCTCTCCTGAGACACAGCTGCTGAGCTGTGAAGAGTCCCTTGCCACATGGAGATGCCCTGGGGAGATGTTCTCGCTGACAGCCCCAGCTGAGGTCCCAACAGCCAGCCAGCATCAACCACCAGACACGAAGGGGAGGAAGCCTTCGGGATGACTTTTGACTCTTGCCCCACTTACATCTAACCACCAGCTTATGACGGATCCTAACAACTGCATAGCTGAGCTGCAAGAGATGATAGTAATAATAACAACAGCATTGAACATAAATCGTTTTCGTTTTAGCTTCTAGGTTTGGATGATTTGTTATGTGGCAAAAGACAACCAGAACAATCCTAGAAACACCGTGATGGACCTCCGTTCCTTAGCAACTTTGCTACTGAAGGAGTGGCTGGCAGACCAGTGGCACCAGACCACCCGGGAGCTTTTACAAACACAACCATTGAGTACTGCCTGAGACCTACTGAACCAGAACCTGCATTTTCATAAGACTGCCAAACATTTCACATGCATGTTAAAGTTTAAGAAGCGCTGCTTAGCAAGACAGTTTTGAAAGTACATTATTTTAAGGTCATGCTTTAAAATATTCAAACACCAAAAAATAACATAACAGACACCAACGTAGCAACCATCCAGATTTAAAAGATAAAAAATAGCAAGCATATATTCTGTGCTGAATACTATTGTAAGACCTTTACAAATATTGACTCCTTTAATCTTCATGACAGCTTTGTGAGAGATGCACTACTTTGTCATTCATTGTTTTGTGATAGAGGAAGAAACAGGCCAGAAAGATTAAGTCATTTACTTAAGGTCACACAAGGTCATAAGCAGCAGTACTGGTATTAGTACATTAGCCGCACTAAATGCAGGGTACCTGGCTCCAGGGTTGAGCTATTCTGCTAAACATTTAACACTTTGCCACCTTTTCCTTGATATCTTAAGTCTATCAAGGCTCCTTTGAAATTAGTCTCCATCTCTTCCTTTCTTCTGCACAGCCACCATCCTAGTTTAGTCTAGGACTCGTGTAATACTGCCCTGGCTGCCTTGAACCTCTGGTATGGCACCATTCAATCCATTTTCTACAATGCCCCAGATTAATCTTTCTGCCAACACTGATATCATCCTCCCTGCCCAGATAGTTTTAGTGCCTCTGCTCTGCCTGGTACCTAAACAGGTCAACTTGGACTCCAAGTCCCTTGAAACCCCATCCCCACTCTAGTCTCCAACAGAAAACAGAACAGATCGCAACATCATCACCGGGTCTCCATCACCACACACAGCAGCTTCTTGGTTTGTTTACACATTTCCTCCTGGCTGGGTTGCCTTTTCCCTTGCCTGGTCCTACAAGTTCCATCTCAAATCCTACTTCCTTGGCAAATCCTTCCTTGACTACTTTTAGTTTAAAGTATGAACTCCCACTTCTGAACTCAGTAACACTTAGTAACATCTTAATATCTCTTTTTAGCTCTTTTTTTTCCCCCTGTGCATCTTCAATGGCCAGGTACTGCATGAGGCATTTATTGTTTTATTGTGGTAAAACATACATAATAAAATTTACCATTTTAAGTTTACAGTTCGGTAGCATTAAGTACATTTACGTTGTTGTGCAACCATCACCACCAGCCATTTCCAGAACTTTTTCATCATCCCAA
>NW_012108252.1:5553238-5589781 GCF_000951045.1 Mandrillus leucophaeus | reverse complement strand
CCTGTAGTCCCAGTTACTCAGGAGTCTGAGGCACAAGAATCACTTGCATCCAGCAGCTGGAGGGTGCAGTGAGCCAAGATCGTGCCACTGCACCCTAGCCTGGGCAACAGAATGAGACTCTGTCTCAAAAAATAAAAAAGACATGGAGTCTCACTGCCCTCCCCTTGCATCTGGGCTGGCCTTAGTGCCTTGCTTCTAATACACAGAAGGTGAGAGAAGCAATGCTGTGAGACTTGGAGGCTGGGCTAGAAAAGGTATTAACAGCTTCTGCGTGGCTCTCTCTCCTGAGACACAGCTGCTGAGCTGTGAAGAGTCCCTTGCCACATGGAGATGCCCTGGGGAGATGTTCTCGCTGACAGCCCCAGCTGAGGTCCCAACAGCCAGCCAGCATCAACCACCAGACACGAAGGGGAGGAAGCCTTCGGGATGACTTTTGACTCTTGCCCCACTTACATCTAACCACCAGCTTATGACGGATCCTAACAACTGCATAGCTGAGCTGCAAGAGATGATAGTAATAATAACAACAGCATTGAACATAAATCGTTTTCGTTTTAGCTTCTAGGTTTGGATGATTTGTTATGTGGCAAAAGACAACCAGAACAATCCTAGAAACACCGTGATGGACCTCCGTTCCTTAGCAACTTTGCTACTGAAGGAGTGGCTGGCAGACCAGTGGCACCAGACCACCCGGGAGCTTTTACAAACACAACCATTGAGTACTGCCTGAGACCTACTGAACCAGAACCTGCATTTTCATAAGACTGCCAAACATTTCACATGCATGTTAAAGTTTAAGAAGCGCTGCTTAGCAAGACAGTTTTGAAAGTACATTATTTTAAGGTCATGCTTTAAAATATTCAAACACCAAAAAATAACATAACAGACACCAACGTAGCAACCATCCAGATTTAAAAGATAAAAAATAGCAAGCATATATTCTGTGCTGAATACTATTGTAAGACCTTTACAAATATTGACTCCTTTAATCTTCATGACAGCTTTGTGAGAGATGCACTACTTTGTCATTCATTGTTTTGTGATAGAGGAAGAAACAGGCCAGAAAGATTAAGTCATTTACTTAAGGTCACACAAGGTCATAAGCAGCAGTACTGGTATTAGTACATTAGCCGCACTAAATGCAGGGTACCTGGCTCCAGGGTTGAGCTATTCTGCTAAACATTTAACACTTTGCCACCTTTTCCTTGATATCTTAAGTCTATCAAGGCTCCTTTGAAATTAGTCTCCATCTCTTCCTTTCTTCTGCACAGCCACCATCCTAGTTTAGTCTAGGACTCGTGCAATACTGCCCTGGCTGCCTTGAACCTCTGGTATGGCACCATTCAATCCATTTTCTACAATGCCCCAGATTAATCTTTCTGCCAACACTGATATCATCCTCCCTGCCCAGATAGTTTTAGTGCCTCTGCTCTGCCTGGTACCTAAACAGGTCAACTTGGACTCCAAGTCCCTTGAAACCCCATCCCCACTCTAGTCTCCAACAGAAAACAGAACAGATCGCAACATCATCACCGGGTCTCCATCACCACACACAGCAGCTTCTTGGTTTGTTTACACATTTCCTCCTGGCTGGGTTGCCTTTTCCCTTGCCTGGTCCTACAAGTTCCATCTCAAATCCTACTTCCTTGGCAAATCCTTCCTTGACTACTTTTAGTTTAAAGTATGAACTCCCACTTCTGAACTCAGTAACACTTAGTAACATCTTAATATCTCTTTTCAGCTCTTTTTTTTCCCCCTGTGCATCTTCAATGGCCAGGTACTGCATGAGGCATTTATTGTTTTATTGTGGTAAAACATACATAATAAAATTTACCATTTTAAGTTTACAGTTCGGTAGCATTAAGTACATTTACGTTGTTGTGCAACCATCACCACCAGCCATTTCCAGAACTTTTTCATCATCCCAAACTGAAATTCTGTACCCACTAAACACTGACTCTCCCTTCTTCTCTCCCCCAGGCCCCCTGGTAACCTTTCTGTCACTACTTTTTTTAGTCTTGTTGTTTTCTGTTGTTGGTGTGATACTATGTTTTTTGTTTTTTTTTTTCTTTGTTTTTTTCCTCAGTATTTTTTTTGATCCTTCCTTGTTGTTGTGTTTTTTATCCTTTTTTTCTTTTTTTTGGTTGCTTAATATTCTTTTGTTTTGTTGTTTTGTCTTTTTTTTTTTCTTCCTTCTTTTGTTGGTGGCTTGTTTTTTTTTTTTTCTTTTGGCTATTGGGAATAATGCTGCTGTGAGCATTGGTATACAAATATCTGTTCGAGTCCTTGCTCTCAATTCTTTTGTGCACGAGGCATTTTAAACTTTATTCTCCAAACAAATCTGTGGTAGGGATTGTTGGTTCCACTCCATAGGAAAATGAGGTTCAGAGAAGTTAAGTGACTTGTCCAAGGCTGTGTGTCTAGGGCTTAAATATTGTTTTCCTGAGGATTCTGCTTTTACTAATAAACATTTTATTTTCTAGAAGAGATGAGTATCTAACTTAATAAGGATTCCATAATTCAAGGTTCTGTGTTATCTCTGTCAATGTTGATGGTAATGACAATGGCAAGAAACAGATGAAAAGATGACAGACACGTCCTTGTGTCCGGCAAAGGTGGGCAGGGAGATATCTTCTTCCCTTCCAGCGTGAATCTAGATTCTAAGTGTCTGGATGAGCTAATTAGGTCCTGAACATACACTTGGCTTGAAAAACTGTAGCTGTAACACCCAAGGTAACCTCCATGGCCTGAGGGTTATTTGCCATTTTTAAATTTAGGGTCAAGGACTAGAAATAGCCAGACAGTTTGCTTCCAGAAGCAAAGTTATACTCAGGTCCAAAGCCTTGAGCTCAAGTTCCCAGCTGAGGTATAGTAAGAGCTCAATATGATGGTGGCTGATGTTTAGGTGGTAGGTAGGGGGGCCAGCCTTCTCAGCGTGACCAGTGAAACCCCGAGAGGTTTCCTGGGACAGAAGCTTGCAGAGCAAAAACCAAGAAAATTACAGGCAAATTGGGATAAGTTGGCCACCTTAACCTAAAGATCATTGTGGAAGGAAAAGAAATAATTAATCTTGCATCTGTCCCTTCTTCTGTTATTCCCGCTGGTTCAAACCTCTGACCTCCCAGCTGGTCTCCTGCAGTAGCTCCCTTGCTGGCCTTCCTGCCTCTGCCTCTGCCTGCAGTAGCCCATTTGGCACAATTTGCCCTGATCAAAAACCTTCAATTTTCTTCCCCACTAAACCAGCTTAGCGAGGGCCAAGACCTCTTGTTCCTGTAAGCACCAGACAGGTCATGTCCATGAGAGACACAGCTCTGGGGTAAGACAATAGGAACTGGTAGGGCTGCAGCCGGGACTACGCCAAACATCTTTGGGGCTTGGAGCAGGTGCACAAATAGATGCTGACATACAGTATATCTTAATATCTGAAATCAAACTAAAAATTATTAAATATTTTATGTTCTCTCTCTTACTAAGTTGGCAAACATATTTCATACTGACTGTGAAGGCCAAGTTCAAATTGTGAGTTCTTGGATTCCTGTGGGTCCCATATTGAGATTTGGTGGTGCAGAGCGAGATTCTGTGGCCTGTTACCTTCTTCCCTTCTCTTCATACCCTCTCTCTGTCCTGCACCTCTAGAGGCCTTGTACCCCCATGGTGGATACCCTAGCCTGCACCTCAAAGCTCCATCCACACATACGCTACCCTCAAGGCAAACTGCTTCCCTTTGGTACACCCTTCAGTGTGGCCCACCCTTGGGAAGACAGATGGAGAGAAGAGGCCTATGTGAGTTCTGGATGTGAGCTGGGGCTGTTCAGGAGACAATTCAGAGTCTTGGGAGCTGAAGCACAGTCAGGGGATAGGGGTAGGGAGCAGGCAAGTTGCCTTGGCCCAAAGACTCCTCACCCCTTAGAAAAGGGTGTGACTAGAGTAAGGCCCTGTAAAGCCCAGGGCCCAGGAAGGGGGATGTGCTTGCTTGGGTCTAAGATGATACTGATCAGGCCCATAGGAAAGCAGATGCTGCATCTAAAGAGGGCAGTTAAACTCAACTCTAGCTAGTTCCCACCTCCTGGAAATGTGGCTGAGTCTGGCTAGATCTTCCAATCTTTTAAGAGAAGATGAAATGTAGGATGTGCTATCATAAATTCAAGTGAAAACCAAAGCAAACACCCTTGTGTGAATCAATACAGTAAAGGCCAAACACAATATGTCTATGGGCTTGACCTTGAACTTTCAGTTTATAGCTGCTTCCTCGAGGAAGTACCTGTCTCTCTACATCCTGGCATACAGCCACTTCTTTCACCTCGTCTCCTTCAGTCCCTTCAGGCTGAACAAATCAGACAACCAGAGATAGCCCAAGCTTCCTACCTCAGGCCCTTCGCTCAGTCAATTCCTTCTGTCTGCAATACCCTCCCCTGGGTCTTCTCCTTGCTGACTGAAAAGCATACTCATTTTTCAAGAACAAGTGCAAACCCAACTCCTCCAGGATGTCTGTCTTCATAACTCCTAAAATTCCAGACTTAGAGTCGGGAGACCAGAGTATGAATCCTAGCTCTGCAATTGTACACAAGCACAAGTGCTCTGAACCTCACATGTAAAATGGGATGATATTTCCACTAACCTTGAAGAGTTACTTCTTGTGAAAGTTAAATAAGATAATATACGTTAAAACATTTGTTGGGAGGCTGAGGTGGGCGCATCACCTGAGGTCAGGAGTTTGAGACCAGCCTGGCCAACATGGCAAACTCCCATCTCTACTAAAAATACAAAAGTTGTCCAGGCTTGGTCGCGCGCACCTGTAATCCCAGCTACTCAGGAGGCTGAGGCAGGGGAATCGCTTGAACCCGGGAGGCAGAGGTTACAGTGAGCCGAGATTGTGCCACTGCACTCCAGCCTGGGTGACAGAGTAAGACACTGTCTCAAAAAAAAAAAAAAGAAAAAAAAATTGGTACAGTTCAGGACATTTAATCAATGCTCAGTAACTGCTAGTGGAATAGGAATGAGATTTTGAGTATCTTACTTATGCTTTAATTGGGGGCCAGTAAATTTTTCTGGTAAAATACCAGACAATAAATATTTTAGCTTTATGGGCCCTATGGTTTTTTTCCCCAACTACTCAATAAGGCAAACATAAATAATACTTAAATAAATGGACATAATTCTGTTCCAATAAAACTTTATTTACAAAACAGGCAGAGGACCACATTTGCTCCAAAGGCCATAGTTGCTGACCCCTGCTTCATACCATTCTTAGGGGTTGTTACCTGGCTCTCAAAGCTGCTGTTACTATTCTTACTAATAGCTATATTTTAGTTCTGCCGCTATTTAATAGGCGGTGTCCAAAACACTTTGTAAGAGATTTAACCCTCATTGCCACTCTACACATGAAGAAACTAGGGTACAAAGAGGTAGCAGTTGAACCAGAACTCTGAGCAACTGTGCAGTAATGTGTTCGGGCCTTGGACAGCACCTGCACAGTCTTGGGTATGCTTCTTGGCTGTTGTTGGATGAACGTACATTTGCAAAGGACTTCAAGTCATGCTCCACTCTCCCATGCAATGTTGGTGGCAATTGTAACTACTGAAAACTTAGTAGGGAATTCTCTTCCACTGATTAGTGTGGGCAGCAGTAAGTAGCACAGGCCAGAAGCCAGTGGGTCTCTATCTGCCTAGTAAGTACTGGACTTGATAGTGGTTCTGCTGTTCCTTTTCATTAGTACCCATAGGAACATGAAACTGACCAAAATGGTGAAGAAAAAAAGGAAATGATTTGATCTGGATGGGGCTGAATGTCACCCTACACTCTGATCCTTCAGAACAGTTTATTTGTGTATAGGAGTCTTGCCGTGCCCTCAGCATTGTGTCTGTATCGTGGAGAATTGCCAAGGCATCAATAAAAGGAAAGGCTGCTTGCAGATGTGGAGTAGTTGACAAAGCAGAGATGCCCATCTCAGTGCCAGAGGTCACATGACCATATGGTTCATCATCCCAACTGATCATTACTAAAAATTAGGTTGGGAAAACATGTGCAAACTGGGACATATGGTCACCCCGGTCAGAGAAATCTTTCTAAGTGGCCACTGAATAACAGTTCATGCCTGGGCAATGCTGCCCCTGAGAAAAGAGCAACTGGTTCTGCCGTTTCATTCTGCTCCATGATCCCAGCTACAACATCATGAAATATCTACCCCATACCATGCATTTATAACATGCTAAACTTCACGGGAGAAAATCAAGGAAGAATATGCCTGGTCCCTGGAAGTATGTCTTCATTAGCGGTTCCTAGAAGTCAAGTCCATAGTCCTCAGGGTTTAAACTGATTCCTGCAACTTGACATGCTACAGCAAGTTTAATATATGTACAATGCTACGATTATAAAGTAAGTTTCTGGTTGAATTTTAGCTATATGTTGCAAAGAACTGATAGGTTGCTTTTGCCTGAGAGGTATAGTATGCTTGTTATGTATTGAACAACTCTAAGGGCACCATTCACATTGTCCTTGATGTGAATGGAGCCTTCTAGGATTGTGCAGTATGCAATCTGAACAATCATATTTGGCAGCCCTGCTGGGGAGCTCCAGTCCCATTCCCACCAGCCAGAACTGGTGTACTTCAGTAGCCTAATCCTTGTGCAGCTGGTCACCCTCAGGATATCTGTTTGCCTAAACTCTTTTCCCTCAAATAGTAAACAAGCACCCACACTGAAAGGCATAGGAAGACAATCTATCTATGCTTCTGCTGCTAAACTTGCTTGGGAACTGCTGAGGGGAGTTCAGCCTCTCCTCTGGCCTGGTAAAAGAAGACCCATGGCTGCTTGCACACCACACCAATCTGTTCTCTTTTGACACATGGGAGAAAATAAAGCTACAATTTCCTTTTCTGGCAAAGGCTCCTAACCCCTCCTTCCTACTGACTCTTGGGAACCAAAAGATAGCATTACATCTTTTTTTTTCCTTTTTAAAGAAATAGGGTCCTGCTATGTTGTGCAAACTAGACTTAAACTCCTGTACTCAAGCTATCCTCCTGCCTCAGCCTCCGGAGTAGCTGGGACTTACAGGCACACACCACTGTGCTCAACTTGTGCATTATATCTCGATTGTCATTTTTCATCTATGGTGTATAAGTCTGTGTCTCAGGGTGAAAGTCAACTACTTCAGAGATATTTGATAAAATATATCACATGAATACAGGGGGCCCCACTGAAGGGTCAGCCATATGTAAAGACAGCAGGAGTGCAGCATGCAGAGGAGGGCTGATAGCGAAAGAGGGTGGGTGCAGGGGGCAGTATGAGATGAAAGCTTTGCAGCTGGGCTGAGCGGGATGAAGTCTTCTCCAGGCAAAGAGGGGCATGATTCCAAGTGTGCACAGAACAGCATGAGCCAAGTGTAGGGGAGGGGTGAATATGGCCAGTAAGGGTCAGGGTGGGATCCTTAATTAAAGAGAAAAATTTATGTTGGGAATCAGTGGGAACTAAGGCTTGCTGGAGAGGGATGATGGAGAAGAAGTTGTCACATTTTAGCAAATGTTGAATTCCAGAGAACAAAGCAGTGATTCTCTGTTTTTACTGAGTAGGAGAGTGCCTTAGTGATGAGGATGGATGCTTGTACACTCACAATGAGAGATTCCATTACCCAGCCACTGCCTCAAGAAATAATCTAAAAATTCCCATGTCTCCTTCCAACATTCAATGAGGAAAATTTTCTCCTGGTAGGTGAAAAGACATGAAAACAAACTCTCTTCAGCCAAACTGCAGCTAACTAACCCCATTCAACTGGGAGCTTCTATGCCTAACTTTCTATCTACCACTTCTAAAACTCTTTGGATCAATGGAAATATTTGGATCTTTATACTTAGACAACTGTCTATGGTGTACTACAGAGCAAAAAGGCTAAGTGTCAGGCCCAAAGACACAGAGCTATTAAAGAGCAGAACTGGCTTACTGCTTTCAGATCCAGTTACACTGGGCATTCATGGAGCAGGGAGTCACAAGTGAGAACAAGAGAAGGAGCCTGTATTTTGTCCAGAGTTAAACACTGTCTGTGGAGAGAAGCACTGTCAGCCTGTTGCTCACAAACTCAACGTTCCTTTGGAGAAACCGTCTAGAATAGGTGAGCAGTGGCACGTGTCTGCAGTATTCCCCCTCGAGGTGGGGGGAGGGGGGGTTGCCAAGTCTCCAAGGAGAAAGTGGGGCACAAAGATGGCAGGCAAAGACCATCCTGTTTATATTTTTAAAAGGAAGATTCAGACTCTTATTTTCAACCATGGAGAACTACAAATTTTGGTCAGGCGGGTATTCCCCCCGCTGAATTTCACACACAGGAAAATAGCCACAGGGTTTCAAGACCCTGGAACAAGGCAGTGGTGGGCGGCTTACTAGGGACTCCACAGGGCCAGGCACAGCAGAGGCCTGATGTGATGGCTTCTAAAGGCCAAGGACTTCAGCACCTTCAAGGAACAACTCCTTTCCTCTTAATGTCTTTCTCTTTCTCTCCCTCCCTCCCTTCCTTCCTTCCTCTCCTTCCCTTCTTTCATCCTTCCTTTCTTCCTTTTGTTTCTTTCTGTTCCTCCTTCCTTCTTTTCTTTCTCTCTCTCCCCTTCCTTTTCTTCTTCTTTCTTTCTCTTTTTCTTCTCTCCTTGCTTTTTAAATTATAGAAAGATACTCTTGAGGTTGGTGTCCACCCAGAATGTCACCCACAATCACGACTTCCTCTAAGTCATATGATGAAGGCATAACTGAGACAAAGCTCAGCCCATGGGTCCCTTTACACTCGAAAATGCTGCTTCTATCACATCATGTTTTTGTTGTTTTCAAAATAGACCCAAGATCTTAGAATTAAGTGGTTTGGTTGATAAAGTAGTATTATGTGGTACATTTTACAAACCAAATTGCTCAAACAAGTGAGAGAAGTAAACATTCAGTAATATAAGCTAGACCGAGTTCTCTAGTTTCACCTTATTTTTCTCTTGACCTAATTTTTCCATCTTTCTTTTTCTGCTGTGTTTCAATCAACTGCCTCAAATATATTTCTTTTGTAATGGGAAAGAAAGGAGAAGGGGAAAGCAGAAAGAAAAGTCTTTAAAACATCCCTAACAGAAGCCTTGCACGGTAGGTGTTATTCCCATTCTACAGAAGAGGAAACTGAGGCTTGGTGAATTGAAATTAGTTGCCTAAGATTATTCAGCTGGCCAATGACAGACTTGGGCTTTTACCTCGTTCCTGAATCCAAAGTCCATTTTTCTTGGCTTGCAGAGTTGAGGCAAGAATCATAGCCTGAACTCACTGCGGCCTGCCCTGGGCACCTGTGTGCTGCTGTTTCCAACACTGGCTGAATCTCCATTAGCACTACCTGGAACCATTTAATAAATGCGCCAGGTTTCACCCTACCAATTAAATCATGATCTCTGGAGTGAGGCCCTCATAGCATTATATTTTGGAGAAAATGTCCCAGGTTCTAATACACAGCAAGCAAGAAATGAGAATCAGAGAGCTGCAGCCTGGTGCTTCCTGGGAGAATTAACAGGTTTCTAAAAGTTCAGTTCATCTTGCAAGTGGGAATGCATCTCAGCTGAAAAACATTTAATTTTATTCAATAGAAAAGAGGAGAGAAGAAAGGAGCTAAGAGAGAAGAGAAAAGTGAAGCTGAGCTGTTTTTGGGAGAACCTTTTTCCACTATGTCTGCTGCTTCTCTAGTGCTGAGCCAGTTTACAGCTTGCATTGACTAAATCCCCAACTCTTCAAGAGTCAGCCAAGAAGTCTTCTGTGCAGGAGTCAGCTTGCTAACGCTCAGGAGGCAGAATAAAGGCTAAAGGCTGGAGTGTTTTATAGTGGAGCCAGCCATTGGGTCCATCAGTCTCCCCACGTGCTTGTATATTGCATTCCCTCCCCCTTCTATCTGAAAACTCACATCTGGCCACGTAACTTTGCTCAAATAACTCAGCAGGAGCCCAATCAGATCTGGCCTCCATCAGTGAAAAATTGCTTATGCCAGAGACAGCTCTTTAGCTGGAACAGATGTTACTTTTGTTTGTTTAAACGATCGTGATCTTACTGGAGAGTTTAAGTTTGCTGCTGATGTACTCAATTCAATCCTTATAAAAGGAACAGCATGACAGGCACCTGGTGCAACGGAAAGAATTTGAAGTCACCCTGCCTGGGTCTGAATCCCAGCTCTGAGTCTCTGTTCTTCTTGTGGCTTTGAGCAAGTCACTTTCTATTTCTAACCCTAGTCTCTTTGAAAGGAGGAATTGGGATTTTTTAAGAGAATGCATGGAGGCAAGACAGTATTTCCCAAATTTTGGGGGTAAGTGGGCATGGCATTACATAACACTGACTCACATAGCAAGAAAGTTACTGCCATCTTGATTCTCTTTCACTTCCATCTGATTATATTAAAGAGATGGAGCTATGTTTTTGACACCTCTGTAACGTGGCTATTTCCTTCTTTTAATGGGAGCAAGATGGTACACACAGGACAAAAATAACTAATGTGATACCCAAAAGTCTGAAGTTTGAGGAAAAACTGAGTTAAGGTATGTGACAGCACCTCACACTGAGTCTCTGAGCTATAGTTAGAATTTAGGCAGTCTTTCAGGAAAACTAGAAACGCTGACTCTATCTTTGTACTCTGATTGGAAATAAGTTCTTGAAGAAATGGAATTTGATTTGGCAGATTCTGAAAGTATGAATAATTCACACTGACTGCAGAATTTATCTCACTTTCAGGTTGTCTGAGGTTGACCTGAGAAACCTGGCCTGAAGAGAATAGACCCACAGCTGGTGTTTTTAATATTCAGTGACTTGCAAATTTCTTTTTAAAGTTGGGAAATACAGTTATCATCTTAAATGTAGTTAGCCTTGGCCAGATGCAGTGGCTTACGCTTGTAATCCCAGCGCTTTGGGAGGCTGAGGCAGGCAGATCACCTGAGGTCAGGAGTTTGATACCAGCCTGGCCAACATAGCAAAACCCCATCTCTACTAAAATTATAAAAATTAGCCTGGCATGGTGGCGTGCGCCTGTAAACCCAGCTACTCGAGAGGCCGAGGCAGGAGAATCTCTTGAACCTGGGAGGCGGAGGTTGCAGTGGGCTGAGATCATGCCACTGCACTCTAGCCTGGGTGACAGAGTGAGACTCTGTCTCAGAAAAAAAAAAAAATTAGTCTTTACTAAAAACAAACACTAAATCATATATCAGTTTTTTTTTTTTTTTTTTTTTGAGATGGAGTCTCGCACTGTCGTCTAGGCTGGAGTGCAGTGGCACGATCTCGGCTCACTGCAACCTCCGCCTCCCAGATTCAAGTGGTTCTCCTGCCTCAGCCTCCCGAGTTGCTGGGACTACAGGTACACGCCACCTCACCCAGCTAATTTTGTTATATTTTTACTAAAGATGGGGTTTCACCATGTTGACCAGGATTTATGACAAGCCCTGGGAGTAAGATCTCTGTTTCACTAGTCCTTTGAATCATTAAACTTCTGTGCGGATTATTGCTCTTAGGAAGATAAAAAAGTGAACATTAGAGAATAGTAGTATTCTATAACTACATGACTTCAGGAACACAATCAAAGACTAAGGATTAGAAGGGAGGGAAGATCACATTTCAATTTAAATATGTGTGGGCTTTGCCTCTTGTTATTTTTGCTAAGAAGGAACATGAAGCCTCCAGAACTATTGAGGTGTTGACCACAAAGTTTCTGTTTATTTTCCCTGGGAATGAAACTTTTTACCAGGAAACACAGGATACCCTAAAATTCCTTAAAAATTTACATTGTTCATTTAACCTAAAGTTAATTCATCATTATATAAGTTACATTGGTTCTTCTATAGCAAAAGCACTAGATTCTGGCATTAGCTTTCTGCTTGTAGCCTGTTCTAAACTAAAAATGCCCTCAGAAGATTCAAATCCCAACATAGTACAAAGGCTCATTCTTCTGAAGAGTTCAGGGGACTATAGTTCTGACTCTGCTGTTATCTTGCTAAGGGTAAGTTCCATTTCCATCTAGTATTTATTTGACCCAGCCATAAAATGAGTGAATGATGATAGATTAGGGGTCACACGCTCAAATGCCAATAGGGGCCAGGCAGGTGATACAAAGGAAGTGGGCCAGGAGTAAGAATAATAGAAGGTGGTAAGAATAATAGGAGGTGGTGGTGTTGGTGCTGGTGGTGGTGATGAACAACGGAGTATGGCTCCGCTAAGGTTAGCAACCACCATCAGCTCCAGAAAATTGCCAGTGGGGAGAACAGGCTATTATTGCCAGAGACTGAATTCTCAAGAGAAGTCGGAAATATACTTTTAAAATAAGAACTCTCTTAATTATTATTGGCAATGAATTCAAAATGATTTTTAAATACTGTGCAGGTAAACTAACCTAAGTATAGGCCAGATTCAGCCCAGAATCTGCATAACCATTTTCTGACTTCTGCCCTATGTGATCACTTAAGATCTTGCAACCTTAACTTCTAAATAGCAAATCTTTGCTTTTTTGTGCTGTTGATAAAATGGAAGATTTGATACTGTTTGAGAAAAGCAGGACAGGAGCTAGGGCTTGGGGGCTGCTGGGGAGATGGAGTAGTCTATTAATAGCTGCAGAAGGGTGATATAGCCTAGATCAAAAGGTATTTGCATAACGCCACAGGGCAGCTGTTCCTCTTAGCTGTTACGACAGTGGTGAAATAATAATACCATCATCAGCCACAATAACAAAACTACCTTTGCTTGTTCAGAGACTGACGTGCCACTCCTAGACTTTTAGAGTTGTTTCAGTCAATTGTGTTAATCCTTTTTATGAATGGCGAAGGAAAAACTGTCAAATAGAACAACAGGACTCCTGATAAGAAAACAAGGTGATTGTACCCTCTGCTTCACCTTTGGTAAGGAAGTGCTGCAGAGACACCTCCCAGCCTCCAGGGGTGGTATAATTAACAGAGCATTTGCTTGAGTAGGTAAAGGTGCAAAATAAGAACTGGTGCCGTTGGGTCTTTCTTGCATAAATAACCTCATTATCTAAATCTTTCTGTCTCCAGTCTCAGGGTCATCTCCACACCACTTTATTTTTTTATTTTATTTTTTTTTGAGACAGAGTCTTGCTCTATCACCCAGGCTAGAGTGCAGTGGCGCAGCCTCAGCTCACTGCAGCCTCCACCTCCTGGATTCAAGCAATTCTCCTGCCTCAGCCTCCTGAGTAGCGGCGATTACAGGCATGCACCACCACACCTGATTAATTTTTGTACTTTTAATAAAGACGGGGTTTCACCATATTGACCAGGATGGTCTCGATCTTCTGACTCGTGATCCACCTGCCTCGGCCTCCCAAAGTGCTGGGATTACAGGCATGAGCCACTGCATCTGGCCTCTACACCACTTTCATAACATAGCCCTCCGTGTGGGAGGAAGTAAAGACAGCTGAGATCGGAACTTGGCCCTCCTCCACCCCACACAGATTTTTAGCTCTGCTACATTAGCCAAAGTCCTTACTATCCCTATAATTCAGTTTCGTCATGTATAAAAGGGCAATAATCTCAATGGCTACCTTACAAGGTTGATGTGAGATTAAAGGAAATCCTACGCTATCAGGTGAAATGCCTAGGTCTACTTGGTAGTACTGAACTACGTTCCTTTCCAAAGTTCTAATTTTCTCATCTAATTCTTCCTGCTACATTTAGAGTTCATCTGGTAATCATTTGCCCTCCATGATGAGAAATAATTCCCCAGAATAGAATTATGAGGTTGAACTATATGGAACTGTCAATAGTCAGTATTATGGATCTACAAAATGACAATTTCATAAGGTTGAAGGTACTACAACAGCAGTCACAAATCCAAAGGAGGGTAAAGAAGCTTCCCTTTCTATACTAGTTCTGAAACACACCTGAACAGCTTATAATCTCTACATTTGGGCAGGATGAGGCCTCTGGTTGGGGAACAGACACTTTCTCATTATAACTAAACTAACATTTGTCATCTACTTCCAGTTTACACAGTGCTTTTAAAAATATGATTTCCTTTAACTTCACAACAACACTAGGGATGAATGTAAGCACACGACTTTCCATATGCTCCTACGTTTGAACCCGTTGGTATGCTCTAGAACTGTGGGATGTGTAATGTGCTATCATGGTTCCAGCCTACATGCATACACATTAAAAAGTATTTCAATTAACAAAGAGAATAATGTAAAGAAAGCCCTGCCATTTACTGTGTAAGATGAATCTGACAAAACACAGCTCCACAAACAACTGCACTAAATGCTTAGGTACATAGGGAGCACCCAGTTCTGTGGGTGAGCATCCCTAGCACTTTTTACGAGGACAAGATGTTCTTGCATTTCCTCCACTTTTTATTGGTTGAAACTCCTGCCAATCTTAACCTGGCAGTTTGAGCAATCTATAAAACACCATTCATATTTCCATCTTTAAAGTTACCCTCCATGCATAAAGACATTAAAAAAATCTACCATAGAACCCAACCAGATGAGAACTCCCAACTGATTCATTTACTTAATATCCTCAAAGAAAACCATTTTCTGTGACAGCTCTGCAGGTGGTAGGCATCACATCTACTCTTCATTCTTTCATACGATAATTTTTTTGAAACTTTTTTTTGAGCACTTACTATGGACCAGGCCCTGTTTGAGGCCAGGGGTTGGCAAATTATAAGTCCATAGGCCAAATCAGACCCAGCCTTTGTTTTTGTAAATAAAGTTTATTGGAACATGGCCACACTCATTCATTTAAATGTCATGTATGGCTGCTTTGCAGCAGAGCTGAGTGGTTGTAACAGATCATTTGGCCCACAAAGCCAAAACTATCTGGCCATTTATTGAAAAACTTTGCTAACCCTGTTCCAAGTAAAGAGAGGTGACCAACAGAAACAAAGTCCCCATGTGTCTTCAGATGCTCTTAAACAGCAGACTGCACCAGATGAACCCTGTCACTTAGCCTAAGGGGCAGCCCAAGTTTGATCACGGTCTGGGCTGCTGCTGGGGGCTTGCAAGGAACAAGAAAAGGATGACAGGTGTGGAGAGAGACGTGCAAACGGGGTTAGAAGGAGGACATGTTGGGAAATTGGATTAGTGTAGAAACCAACTACAACAGGTGGGCCATGAGGATTCCCACTAAGGGGCACCCAAACCGGTGGTCCAGGTACCAATGCATCAGAATCACCTGGAGACATTATTACAAATGCACGCTACTGGGCCCCACCTGGGAATCGGAATCTGAGTTCCAGAGGTGCGACTAAGCTTCCACATTGTTAACAGGTACCCCCGGGTGATTCTGAAGCACGCTGGAGTTTGAGAGGCACTGGGTTAGTGTTTAGTTTTAGTGAACAGCAGAAGGTGCTCCCAACACAGTCTGGCCTGAAGTCCGCTAGTGGCAGGTGAGAAGGGGAAAGAATCAGGGCACAGACACACAGAGGTAGATGCAGTGAAAAGGCAGTTTATTGTCTATTAATACTGTACAGAGGAACAGAGAGAAGCTACAAGTACAGCATCAGCTGTCGCTGGCAGTGTCTTTTCTGAAGTCAGTTTTTATTTTGTTTTTCATCTGAAGGAAACAGAACAGTCAAAGTACACTTCGGGTTACAAAGTACAGCAGCTAGCCCAGTAAGCTAATTCAGAGTAAGCACGACAGGCTCCCACCCCACCCCCACCAACCAACCACAAATGAAAGTATTTACAGAGACGTCACTCACCCCGAGTGAGATGCTAAAGCTGAAAATTTCACCAACAACCTACATTCACTGAAAAGCTGCATCAGACACAACATTTTCTGGAACCCCTGTATGATTTTGACTCTCCTAAGTCAGGAGCTTGAGAGGAGGAAAGAATGTTCCAGAACCCTGCAAAGAATAGAACTCTTCCCACCTGCCAGAATAGGATATCACAGAATTGGAGTTGGAGCTACATACAGAATAGTTCGGATCAGGCATTGCCTGGTGGCCTGTGTGTATATCAAGACCTGTCATTGCAAAACTAAGTGACTGGATGTCTCCCTGCCCACTTAATCTCAAAACCGAGAGGTTCCTTAGTAATAAGAGATTAGAGTAAACTGGCTCTCCATTAGCACCTTCAGGCAATTGCATAGTTCTTTCATTTTTGGAGTTGTCTCCATGACAGCAATGTTCACAGCTGGGCTGGAGTTGGGCCTGTTGGAGAGATTCTGGTGATGAAGGAATTTAAACGATTTGCATGGGAACCAGAGGGGTTATTTCTCTTGAAAATGGAGTAGATATAACCTTGTCTTGTTAGAAAAAGGGTCTTGATCTCTTGGGTAGTAGAAAAAGGCCTCATCCTGAGGAAGGATGATGCTTGGGAAGAGAGTCTCACAAGAGTGGTGAGTGTTTCTGAGACATGACAACTCTGTCTGCGAGATAGAGGAGCAGGTGTTGGGGAAGAGCTTCAGAAAACTGAGTGTGATAGGGATGAGACTTCAGGAATTTGACAGAAACTTGGGGGAAAATATTCAGGAACTCTAAAAATTCAGAATCTCCTTTGTGGATAAAGACAATCTTTTCCTGTATCTACTTAACTAAAAATACGGTACAGCCCTGTGTTATGTAGAAGGCCAATAATATCTGATAATTGTTTTTTTGTTTTTTGTTGGTTTTTTTTTTTTGAGACAGAGTCTTGCTCTGTTGCCCAGGCTGGAATGGAGTGGCGAGACCTCGGCCCCCTACAGCCTCCACCTCCTGGGCTCAAGCGATCCTCCTGCCTCAGTCTCACAAGTAGCTGGGACTACAGGTGTGCGCCACCATGCTGGCTGATTTTTGTATTTTTTAGTAGAGACTAAATAACATGGTCTCACCATGTTGCCTAGGCTGGTCTTGAACTTCTGGGCTCACACTATCCTCCTGCCTTGGCCTCCCAGAGTGCTGGGATTACAGGCATGAGCCACCACGTCTGGCTCCTGTAAGATTTATGTTGGTGGTTTGTCTGCTTATGTATAGACTGAAGATGGTCAGAGGGCTCTGACTCACCGTTTCATATATTTTTCTCAAATGCACCAGAGTGAGTGGTCCCTTAACCTCAAATGTGGCAATTACTCCTTAAATATGTGAAAGATTTAGACTTTGATAGTTTCTGGGCTTTGCTTGCATTTAAAATAGCTATCTCCTTCCCAAAGATTATTATATATTACTAAAGGTATAGCCCACAGAGCTATCAAGTCGTCTATCTAATCTACCTAATGGCAGGTGTAGAAAGCTCGATCTTCCAACCAATGCCTATTTGGAAACACTGGATCTCATGTAATGGCAGTGCAAGGCCAAGTGACAGGCCCTTTGTTCATGCCCCCAAGGCATGGCCTAGTGCTATAGGACTCCCCAGAATGTTACCTTTAATGGAATGAAGAAATAGCTCAGTCAATCAAGGGTGTTTTCAAACTCAAGCTCCATAATGCATATAGATTTCATTATAAAAATACTATTCCTTAAAAAAATACATAAATGTAAAATATTCCATTTCTACAGCCACTCCTATTCCCACCCATATCATCCTACTCATCTTAGACTATAACGAATGGGCACATTCCTCAGTCATGGCTCAATTATAGAATTTGAGTCCATCTCTCTTGCTTTTTCAAGCAATGCCAGCTGTGCTTAAAAATATGCTCCCAGACCCAGTTGGGTGTCTGCAAGTTTCCTTCTCTCACAGTGGGAAGGACTGTGAGGAGATGACTGCAAGAGGTCATGCACTCCATGTGGCCTGTCTCCCCGAAAGGCAGGGTGCGATTTTGCAGGCTCATATGAGAACACAGATACGCGTTTGGTTGGTAGACAGGCAGAAGTAAATCCCAACCTATGCCCACTTTAGCCCCTTTGGACCACACCTGCAAGGTTCTGCCTCAATGCTCCTGTAATGAAACTTACAGCTCTGAAGAAGGCTGGGTAGGAGTGGGGAAGAGAATGTTGTGTTAATACAGCTTTGGAATACAACCTGCGTTTTTTTTTAAAAGGACAGAAAAGAAGAACATAAACAGTGATGCTAAGGCAAACTGTCAAATGGCACATCAGTACTATTTTTTTGTCATTCATTTTGTTAACATCACAAGGCAGATACATTCTGTAAACATATATACCATACAGTACATTAACCATAGGAAAATAAAAAGAAAGCCACCCTGTAATTCTTTTCTTTCTGTATTTCTATTCTTTCACTCCAGAAGGACTGTCTGAAGTCTAGGGAGAATTTTTATGATTTGTGAGATACACTTTTTATTTTATTTTTTTGTAAAAATGCAGTGACTTGCAAAAAATAGCCCCAGGTGATTATGAAGAGGCAATATGAGGAGAAGACAACCCTTTATACCTCAACCTGTAAAAACTTAGAAAACAGACACAAAATAGAAAAAGTCATTAATTTCAGAAAACATCTTGTTTTCCTGGTTAGTAAAAGAGAACATTGAAAAATTATTTTTATAAAAGTTAAGGCTGTCCACATCTTTGATGCAGAAAGTCTGCAGTCCCCAAAATTACATATTATATTTTCATATTGAAAGCAAGTTCTTTCGTGCGACAGTTCCGACCTTCTTATGGTAGACTAGAAGGGAGAGGGGAAGCAGAGGCTTACTTAAGTTATATAAAAATTATGCAGGGAGCGCTGGTCTAAGGAGCCCTGGTAAAATTCCCCTTTGCGACTTTCAGGATGTAGTCTTTATTCTATACCTTTCTACATTCAAACAATCAGTATTTTGGTTTTTGTTGAAATGGGAATTTTATTAAGAAGTTTGCTGAAGCTATGAAAACACACATACATATCTGCATTGTGCTCCTAATAAACGACTTTTCTTTTTCCCTAGAAAATGCAGGAAAGTTTTCCTGGTAATACCAGAAGAAGGCCTTTGTGAAGTGAACTGGTGGTAGCAGGAATCAAACATCCCATCTTCCTCATTACTTGTTTTATTATATAAATAACTCTGTGCTCTTGCTGTGTTGTACTATCCAATAGAACAAAGGATGTTTTCAGGTTCTATGCTAATCACTGGAGTTCTATATACCTTGATTAAGAAATTGAGGAGCACCCGAAAGATTGTGTATTTATGAAGTTTCTGAAACACCTATGTCTTACATATGCCGAGAATCTATGGTTTCAATAGCAAATGTGCATATGGCAAAAATACAATGTGAAATGGCTCACTTTGGAATGATTTTTGTTGTAAACTAATATTGCAGGAGATGAGATTATTTCTTCCAGGAAAGGACCTGTTAGTGAGTAAAACTCTCCAGTGGGTCCAGGGATGAACAGAGATGACTGAGCTTCTAGATTTCAAGTCAATAATAAAAAGTCCTTGATGCTTATTCTGTCTATGTCCATCTGCGTTTTATATTGACAGGGCTAATATTTCTTACAAAGGAAGACCTGGTATAGTAGTTAGATTTTGTCTCTATGACCATGTTCCCTCCCTCCTCTTTTGCTACCATTGGTTCAACTGGCATTAAATAAATGGTAATTTTCAAGGGTGTGCTGTGGTCCCTTGAAATGAAATTCTGCAGGAAGTAAAGAGAAATAGTCTGTTTTTACACTTGGCCTCAACATTTTGCTCCAGAGATGATATTGTATCTCTAGGAAACTCTCTTTATATACTTCCCCTCCTTTTATAAAAACTTGACTCTAACCAAAACAAAATATTCTACTTGCTTGTAGATAAAATACATTTATCAGCAGGAAATTAAATGGAATAGGTAGACATTTTAAGCAAATACATGTCTATTAACATTTCAGAAAGGAACCAAATCAAATTAATAGAATTTGAGTTTCCCGAAAGTTTTGAATAATTCTAAGATTGCTCAGAAGGCTCAAGGAAACTGTGTTTTAGGTTTGGCCATAAGGGCATTCCCTACCTTCTCTTCCTCCCTATCACCAATATTAAATGATGTCACTAGACATTGTCAAATCAGTTTTAGAGGCAATTATTATTTTTTTGCTTATGTAAGGAAAATAATATGGGTAAAAGAGATACAAGCTGAAAAAATTCCCCTTAGTTTGTCTTATTGCACACTAAAAGAAAGAAAATATTTTTAAGAAGTTAAGAATACAGAAGTCATTAAGATTTTTCAAGATATGTAGAATTAATCTTTATCATTTTAACTATTAAAGAATCTTTCATTAAATGCCATTGAAAATCTATTTATATACAAATGAGATACCCCTCCTTTTATTTTTTTCTCCTCTTTCTATTTAAAGGGAACTGATTATTTATTTATTTGTTTGTTTATTTTTTGAGAAGGAGTTTCGCTCTTGTTGCCCAGGATGGAGTGCAATGGCACATCTCGGCTCATCGCAACCTCTGCCTCCCAGATTCAAGCGATTCTCCTGCCTCAGCCTCCCGAGTAGCTGGGATTACAGGCATGCACCATCATGCCTGGCTAATTTTTTTTTTTTTTTTTAGTAGAGACGGGGTTTTTCCATGTTGGTCAGGCTGGTCTCGAACTCCCGACCTCAGGTGATCCATCCGCCTCGGCCTCCCAAAGTGCTGAAATTACAGGTGTAAGCCACTGCACCCGGCCTGATTACATGATTTTAAAGGAAAGCCCAACTAAACATTAGCTCAAAAAAGATCTTGGTTTTGCAGTTTCGTTACTGATTCTTTCATTAGTCTGGTTATGTAACCAAATACCCTGCATTTTTGGAGAGTGTGATACCACACGTAATAAAATTTATAGAGAGAATGCCAACGGCAGCAGGAAAGGCAGCATGTTCACAATCACAGCTCCATGTACACTATCATCACGAAGGGTAGTTACTTGCTGCTATAGGTGAGATTTTAGGTCTCATCCCGTAGAAGTACTGGCTAAGCCTGAATCCCCCATTATGACAGGAAAATGATGGGATATATGCAAATATATATGCCATATTCAAACACACCTTCATTTACTGTGGCTACAAATAGCTTGAATAAAGGTAACACATCTTACTTCAAAGTCCATTAAATCATAAGCTTTACTAATAAAAGTACAGAGAGAACTCGAATTCATATAATTTGCTAATCATTATCCCCCCATAATAGTAATTAGTGAAGAGAATACAGATAATCATTAATCTTTTAGTTCTTGTGTGTAGTGTTGTAGTAAGATGGGCAGAACATTTTCTTTATGAATAACTAGTTCACTTAGGCAAGGGTAGGTCCCTTCAGGGAATCATCTGTTCTGGAAGATTGATTCTGTTTATCAACCAGCAAGCTCAAGGGTTCTACATTCTACCATTTCACTCACTAACTGTGCTTACATTTTTAAAACTCACATTGAATAGCTTGAATCCCCAAATGAGTAAAAAAGATAAGCTATGGTAAACTTTTAGATTGTTTCTTTCTTAAGTAAATAATTAAAATAACAGATTGTCCAAGACATTGAAACTGTTTTCTCCCTCTATGTAAACAGGTTTATCTGCAGGCCATTTTATGTGATGTCTAAATGATGCTTCAACGACCATGTACTCAGGAAAATGAAGCTGAGAGTAGCGCAATTTATAGGCATCCAAACCAGGTTTCTCGATAAAAGAGCAGTTTTATTCCATTGCAGCTGTTTTGATGAACTTGAGATTTAGAGATATTTCCCTCAGTTATTCAAAACCAAGCCTTGGATGAAATAATCTTCAACAGCAGAACTTAGCTCCTTTATTTTTCTCTTCTTTAACTTTTTCTGTTTACATATAGGTGTAAACAAAATAAGTATAATAAAGCGACCCATTTTGTGCTCATTAAAATGCAATTATTTCAGAAAATTAACTTTGAAAAGTAAAAACTGATGTTTTTACCTTTCCTATTGAAGTAAATATAATTTCAAGCCAGGAAATTTAAAAAATATATATATTTAGCACTGAGTAAGCGAAATAGGTCAAATTAGACAGCTTCTATAATAAAATTCTCTCAAGACTATCTTATTTTTTTCTGATCTACTTTCCACAGAAGTTAGACTTGATGTAGTATATCATATGTTTTTTCAAAACTATATACTATGAGACATAACTTTATGAATAATTCATAACAATGCTATAAATGTTTGGGCAAATAAAGTTAAGATAACTCTTATTAAAACCAGTTATGTTATATCTTTATTTCATTACTATATTATTGTTACTTTATTAAATTGTTTCCCTTTGGTTTTACTACATTTGTGGCTTTTTGCTTTGGGGGAGTGCTGAGAAGGTATTTCAAAAACTGTTCATTGTGTTCTAGATAAAAAATATTCTTTGCTCTTCTGGAATTTCCAGAAGCTAAAAACAAAAACAATGCCCTAATAAGCTCAGCTATGTGCCACTCAATATTTGTTATGAAATTAAGTGTTTAACATTGAAAAGACAGGTCTTTCTTAATTTTCATAAGTTTTTTAAAGTTTTTTTTTTTTTTTTGAAGGGTAGATAAACCTACAAGTTGAAGTTACCTAAAACATTTTCTTTCTCATGGGGCCAGAAAGAAAAGAGTACAGATGCAAGGCTTTGTAATCAACCGGGCATGAGATGAACAGTTAATGCATTACAGCACCATCCATGATGAAGTGGGAGCATCATGGCAACCACTGTATGTTGGAAAGACTGTTTTAAAAATATGGTCACTGCAAAGATACTTCTCAAGATGATCCCCTCATTGAAAATAGATTAACATGACAAGAAAATGTCCATGAAAAAAGAAACAATATAAAAATTTACATTTTTTTAAGAGAATAGAAACAAGGCTTGTGAATTTGCCTAAGTTTGGAGATCAATTGCTACTGATGCTTCAAACAATGTTTGTTTCATGTCCTTAGAAATTTTTAAATGGTGCTTCTTATATAAAGGGTTCATCGGTTAAACCATAGAAAGAGAGACAACCGCTGATGGGCAGGTTATGGAATCAGTCCCTACATTTCAGCTGTGACAAGCTCTGGGTTCTTCTACATCGACTTCATTTCAGTTTTAACAGAAAGAAAGTCACAAATGCACAATACTGTAATCTGGAAGCTTATGTAAGGCAGCAAAAAGCATCACCCTAGATCAGACAGACTAAGTAAGGTCCACTTTTGGCTACACTAGCAACCGGCTAGAGCCAACAGCATTTTGCCACACAAGATATAAAAACAAAGATCCACAGCAAAGGAGGCAAGTGAGAAACCAGGGACATGGCAGTGTGTGACTACGTTACAGGAACACACTACAAAATGAAACCCCCAGTGCCAATGGGTTCAATTCCAGTCAAGTGAGTTAAGGCTACCATATCACTGGCTGATACGAAGAGTCCATTCCAATCGAGCAGGAAGGAAGTGATTCACTCTTGAAGACACAAGGAAAGGTTTAGAGGAAAAGCAAGTTCTTGGAGAGAATGAAGCACACACATGCACGTTGTCTCTCAGGTGAGGAAAAGGAGAAAAATGAGAGAGATCAAAGCAATCCAACTGCAAGGCAAGGCAGGTGTTTGCTTCCAGTTCACAGTATTGCAGTTAGTGGTACAGTGAGGTCTACGTGAGTGATGGAGAGTACAGGCTGCCCAGAAGAAAGGAGAAGAAAGAAGTGGTCACATGACAACACAGCATTGACAGCGCTTTTTCTTTTGGGTACCTGGGGCTGGCTCTGTGGCTAGGCTCTCTTCCTTCCCTTCTGGGGATGAGGGCTCTGTGGTGTCTGAGACTGGCCTCCCGGACACAAGCTCAGCCGCGTTCCCGTCAATAGTGGACACGTCCGTCACTGTCTTCTCCCTCAATGACTTCTCATCATCTTCATCAATGAGGACCAATTCTGCCTTGATGGTTTCATCATAGCCTAGCACCTTTTTTGTCTCCTCTTCATCCTCGATATTTTGGTAGCCCATAAAAATCATGGTGACTGGCTGATCCAAGTTTGCATCTGGCCCTGCAGCGGTGGGGGCTTGGGCCTGCTGCCCTGGGTTCCCAGAAGAATGGTCTTTCCTAAACTTATGTACCATTTCTAACTTGGCTTCTTTGCAGAGCATGTGTTCCTTGGGATGGCTGAGACTCCCATCTGCAATCACAGTCCTTTCGGACACGTGCCCTCCTCCTAAGCTTGATTGTCCAGCCTTCTGAATAAGCTCTTCTACATCCTTTGCGCTTAATTTGTGCACTCCATTTTCTACTACGGTGCCTCCTGAGTGCACCTCATACACTACTTTGGTACCATCATCATAGACTTTGACTCCTTTCTGATGAACCCCCTCTGGGCCAATGGTAGATGTAGAGAGAATCTTGGTCTCTCCTGTTTGTTTGTCTTTCTCCACATTAATTTCCATGGCGTACACAGCTTGAATGAAAACAAGAGAAAGGAAGTGCATGTTACAACAAAAAAAGCCAGTGAATGGTTAATTGCCAAACAGACAAAAAAAAAGATTTTGTGCCCTTTCTATTCTAACTGCCAAGCATCTTGAGTGTTAGAGTGAGGTGCGCACTGTAAACAAAGGTGGTTATATCTGTATTTTAACACAGCAGTTTAAAGCACTGGGAAGACAGATGCACAGTTGCTATATCTCAATGGCACTCACACATTTAAGGAAGATCTGCTAAAATAAGGGCACAACAGACTTTAGATCTTGGTGTGAAGAATTTCAGGGAGGCTGGCAACATGCAAATTACCTTGATTGAGGCCTTCCCCAGCTGACAGACAATTTACAAACCCTTGGTTTAAATGTGTTCCAGTTCCAAAATTTTAAATAAATAAAAAAACCTCTTTCATCAAGTGTTTTCATTTTCTTTACATTTCCACAAAGGTTTTTCAAGGTGGGAAATGGCTATCCTCCACTGTACTATACAATAGAATATTTTCAACAATTGAAAAGGCATGAGAGCATTCATATTATGTGCCCGGTGAGTACTTCAGTCACTAAGCTAGGTACCTAACATAAGAACTAAGAAAAGCACAAGACAGAAGTAACATCACAATAGGACAGTGGAATTTGAAGACAATGATCGCAGAAGGCCTCTTTCATCTTCCATGCACAGAGTGCCAAGTCCTGCTGCCTATAATAGCTTTCCCATCTGTTGTCTTCTTTTTGTTCCATTGCTACTACTCGATGTAAGACATTCAATTCCTCTTCCCTAGATTGTTGGAAGAACTTCCTACCTGGTCTCCCCCTCCCCTTGCCCCTGCCTCTCAGTCTTGTATCCTTTTTAATTCATCCCAAATCTTGCTGCCAGTCTGAGGTTGCTAAGGACAGCTCTTTCCTGTCCTATAGACTCTTGTGACACCTCATACTTCCAAATTGGTTTCTCATAGGCTTCCCGGATGGGAAGAAACTGTGCACCAGGCCCACAGAGCCACCAGGCTCCAAGTGCCCTTTATCTGGATGTGCCATGAACCCATCAAACTCAGCAGCTTCCAAACTGACTCCAGTTCCTTCTGTCAAAACTATTCCACAGTCTCCGTGCCAAATAACAGCAGCACTGCTACCTAGTCTCTCAAGCCAGAGGCCTGAGAATCACGTCTGACTTGTTCTTTTCTTCCTACTTTCTTACAGCCAAACACTCACTGACAGTAAATAATTCTACTTCAGATATATCTCATCCATCTCCTCACCACCATTTCTATCACCAAGGCCTTAGTTCAGGCTCTCCTCTGCTCTCTGCACAACAGCCTTGTTTTTTATTTCACCTAACACTTCTGTCTTCTTGCTCTAGAGTCCAGGAGACTGCAAACTGTGGCCAGAGGGCCAAAGACAGCCTGACCCTGTTTCTGTATGGCCAGAGGAGCTAAGAGTGGTTTTACATTTGTAAAGGGTTGTGTTTATTTAAAAAAAAAAAAAAAAGGAGGAGGAGGAGGAGAAAAGGAGGAGAAGATGGAGGAAGGAAAGAGAAAAGAGAAAGAAAACAACGAATGTGCGACAAAGACTATATGGTCCACAAAGTCTAAAATAGTTAAAATCTGGCCATTTATACAAAAATTTTGCCGACCCCTGACAGCCTGTGCTCCATCCTGCCCACAGTTACTTGAGTCATAAACCCTTTGTTGGTTTCTTGTGTCTTTAGAAAATAAACACCAAACTCCCCAGCATGGCATATAGTTCCCTTCAGGATGTGTCTGCAACCTTCCTTTCTAGCCTTGTCTTGCGGGCTTTCTCATTCTTAACACATTGTGGCCATAACAACTTCTCACTATTCCCAGGACACTCAACTTCCTCCCACGGCTGCTCAGTCGTGTGTCTGCTGTCCCTCTGCCTAGATAGCCTCCTGTTGCTCCTCTAGAATGCTAGAGATCTAGCCCATGTCTGCTTATCATTGTCTTGAGTCCCTACCTCTTTCTGAATAAGTTCCCTGTGTTAAGAAGATCCAAACTCTCTTTTCAACCATATGTTCTACTGCTCGTTTTCCCTTTAGCACAACCAAATAACACCATCCCAGACTTAAATATCTCCTGCTTTTGTTAAGATTCCCTTCTCCTGAAATGCCTTTGTTTTGAGTTTCTACATATCCAAATATAACCCATTGATTAACGCCAAGGTCAACTGCCTCCTCTTCCATACACTTTCTTTGATCCTTCCATCTCTAAGTCATCCTTCTCTTCTTCAAATTTTCTCAATACTTTTTCTAAACTTCTGTGAAGGCTCTTAACAGTTACCACTCAGCTGTATAATTATTTGTGGGAATGTTTCATCAGCTTCATAGATTTTTAGGATCTTTTGAGGGTTAGTTTCTTGCCGAACACCTATCCATGACGCCCCCTCCCTGTCAGCACCTACCTTAGAGCCATTTGTATAGTAGGTACCTAATATACACATCTGTGAAACAAAGGCTAATAATTCAAGAGTCTAATATGATTGTTGTAATCTAGTAACAAATACTGGGTATAATATGACACCAATGAAACGGTACACACAGTAATTAATGTTTGAACTTGTTTGCAATAATAACAGTGATGATATTGTTCCATCTGCTTGCATAATAAGATACAATCTGTTCCTGGTTAACACTTAACTAAAAAGATTATTAAACAAAATCCCATATTTGGTTTTCATCAGATCCATTTTGAAAGTTTCACTTGTTCAGCGTAAAGATCTCAAGTTTCCTCAAGTGACTCAATGGGAGGCCAACCAATATTTGTCATAGAGGTGCATGGGCACACACAATGACAGTGTATCCAAATAAACATTTATCTCAGTTAGTTCCTGATTTCTCACAAAATGTGCCATCAGAGGAATAGAATAGGTATTTAAAATTTGCATGGACTCCAAAAGCCTGTTCTTGAAATATTACACTTATTTTAAAAAGCACAGTCTGGGATTAGAATATTATATCTTATCACTATGAACAAACACTCATGGGACATAGTTATAAATAAGGAAAGTAATAATTGTTAGTTTGTAGGTACAATAATTATTCTGCAAACATTCAGTAATCTGTGATCAAATCCACACATTGGCCTGCAATCAATACAGAATATAGAACAAAATATTTCTATTTTTATATCTATATGTGATAGGATAAAAATACAAATTATTACCAAGGGGATGTTTACAGATGTCCCTATCCCTCTGCCCACCCAATGAGAATGCTGGGATCATTGTTGGTCCAATTTTCTCTCATTTTAATCTTTGCCTGTTCTAGAATCAGAGACTGGAAGAAAGGAGAGAGGATGATGAAAAGTTCTTTGCTGGAAAGGTTAAGTACATCCACATATACACTGATGAGAAAGGAGTTTCGTGGGAGAGAGAGTAAAAACTGTGAAATACGGATAGAGAAGGAGTATTTTGTGGTGGTGAATGATGTTTTAGAGCAGGTGATATGTGGAGGAAAGAAAAGCGAATATGAGAAGTATTGCCTAGTGGAGATATAAATTAGGTCCTATTTATTTATTTATTTATTTATTTATTATTTTTTGAGACAAAGTCTTACTCTGTCACCCAGGCTGAAGTGCAGTGGTGCGACCTTGGCTCACTGCAACCTCTGCCTCCCAGGTTCAAGCGATTCTCCTGCCTCAGCCTCCCACATAGCTGGGATTACAGGTATATGCCACCATGCCTGGCTAATTTTTGTATTTTTAGTAGAGATGGGGTTTCACCATGTTGACCAGGCTAGTCTCAGACTCCTGACCTCAAGTGATCCACCGTCCTCAGCCTCTCAAAGTGCTGAGATTACAGGCATGAGCTACCGTACCCAGCCAAGGTCCCTTTTAATATCCTTCAGGAGAAATAGTTAAAGAACAGAACACCTTCTTAATGGTTTTTTGGTGTGTGATTTTAAGCTGTATTTCTTTAAATGTGACATGGCTCTGGGACTGAACCACATGTGACATGGTTTTATTAGGGTTACATATTTATATTTACATGTTGTACACTACTCTTCCAATATTCCTAGAATATGAGCATAGAATATTTTAAGCATTTTTATATAATTTTATAATAAAATAAACTTAGATATGTTATGTCACAAAATGCATATGTATTTTTTTCCTAGATAAAACATAAGGCTTCAGAGGAACCACAAATCACACTTAAGAGTATGATTCTACATTCCTTTCTGCATTCACTCTTTCCTCCAGTAAGGGTAACAAAGGTGAACACTTTGAGAAGCTCTGGCTTAACCCAAAGGCAATATTTAGTCTTCATGGATACATATGTGAGAATGTTATCTAGGCCTTTTAGAAAGCCATGCAAGAGGTGTGAATGTTTAAATGTCGTCTTTATGAGTAAGCACTTATATTTTGCTTCAGTTGTCAGCCAATAATATTCAAAAGCATGAACTAGAGTATATATGAACCAGTAGGAAAATAAGACTTATGTTTTCAGTGCAATGTCTTATTTTTGATGCACACAATTTTAAAAACTCTTCTACTTCCTATTGCTGCCAAATGTTTATACCAACAGCCTCTCATGCTTATCATCCCTTCATCTCTAACCACAAAGCACAAAGCATACTCTCTAACCTGCCCTGTCTTCCCTCCAGCTTCTCCATGTCAGAGGTACACTACAATTTGTATAATGATGAGGGTCAAAGGGCTGGGTGCCTTTGTTCATCTTATTAAAAAAATGAGGAGGGAGTGCTGTGGAGGGTTGAGGGAGCCCTGAAAGAAATCTTGAAACATACATGGACATACAGAAAAGTATTTGAAGGAAAGCTCTTGAAATTTTCCAGGATGAAGGACCTGGAGAAGGAGGACAAGAAATAGAAGACAATTCAATGGAAGTTTCACTGACAGGCTGGCTGAAATCTGGAAGTATGCTTTTATTAAATTATGTATTTAATTATTGATTTCCAAACCTTATATATTGATGACAATGAGCTTGGAGTATATAAAACACTTTTGCTACTCCTTCCAAGAAGCCAGTGAGACAGCTGAGTAATATGCTCTTTTAAAAAATTATTTTATTTTATTTTAATATGCCCTTTTTATTAAAGAGAATAAGAACCAATGTTGCTAGCTTCTTCAAAGGGATACAGATGAATGACTGCATGAATACTTTGATTTTGGGCCTCCTCATTTGGTTTTCTTGGTTCTTGCTCCCTAATAATTCTTTCATCAGTAGGGAAATGCCCTGAAGGAGTACAGACATTAAGTGGAGGTTGAGAATTCCAGTCTCTAGGTTCTGAAAACACCCAGGTGCGGAGTGGAGTGTGAGGACTCTGGGGAAGGTGCCCACCTAAAAACCAAGGTGGGAGTTTTGAGCAGAGAAGCGATTGCTCTGCAGGGCCCAGACAGATGGGTCTGAGGAGCACAGAATGTTTGGTTCTGATTCAGATTTATCCCCCTGGCCCTACACATGACCGTGTTGCCTGCTGCCTTCACCTTTGGCAGAGAGAAAGCAATGGTAAGGGCTGTAGGGAGCCTAGAGAAGAGGGAACAAGAGTAACAGACACAAGCAAGGCGGGAAGAGCAATGGACATGAATACATTTGAGCATCAGTCCAAGAGTATACAAAACAAGACTATTCCAGGAGGATGGAAAGTTCAATCATTGATTCAGGCTTTTCCCAGCTCAGTTCCTTTCATTCGCTGTGATTACGGGAGGAGGAACAGGCTGAGAGCCCATATACAAAATATAAGCACCACATGCTTCGCTGTCATTAGTTAGGGAGATGGGAGGAGGGAGAAAGATAGGATCAGAATTCCTATCCAGATCACACCCCATTTTGGGGCTTCATTTTCTCATTTGTACAATGAAAGGTATCCAACTTTGATATTTTATGGTGCTGTGAACACCCTGCGTGGTTCACCAGTCAGTGATGTGTAAAGTACAGTAGGAAGGAAGCAGATAGTAAGTGTCATCCACGGGGGGTCAGGGTCATCTCAGTTAAAGAAACATCCAGGAGCTGGCATTGCACCTGGCATGTGATAGACAAGCAATGCACAAGCTTGACTTGTTAAATGAACATACATATGGGTAGTCTTATCCCTTTGAGCAAATGGTTATACATATACATATGTGTTCACATATTCTCTTTGGGCTGGAAATGTAAAAATGACTATTGTGATGTCAATGACAATAAAAATGAGGAAATTAATTTCGATTGGCTTCTTCCTCTCATCCCAAAGCGCAATCTCTAACTTCAAAAATATAGTTAGATAGAAGAAATAAGTTATAATGTTCAATAGCAGAGTAGGGTGACTAAAGCCAACAATAATTTATCGTCTACTTCAAAATAGCTAGAAGATTTTTGAATGCTCTCAACACAAAGAAATGATAAATGTTTGAGATAATGGATATCCTCACTACCCTTTTTTGATCATTACACATTGTATGAATGTATCAAAATACCACATGTACCCCATAAATATGTACAATTATTATGTATCAATAAAAAACTCCCGCCAAAAAAAAACAGTGATCAAAAATGTCTGTGAATCAATTGTTTTTCCAAGACACCTTAGTAGTAACAAAACTAAGTCAGCAAGGTTGTGATGTTGATGGATAATAAAGGAAAGCCAATTTCTTATGTCTGATTTTTCTTCTATTTTTGGTCAAGAAGGAGAGCTTTCAGCCTGTAAAGTGCCGGAAAGAAAGTGGCAGAAAGGGGGGAAGTGAAGCCCAGACAAGCGGAGAATCTTAGAAAATAATAAAGCACTGCAGGGATATAAAGGCTGTCAGTGCTTTGGGATCAGGGTCCCGGTTCTCATGTTGAATTTGTCTCAAGAATCTTGAATACCAGGAAAGCTGCTGGAAGCTGACACTCAAAGGTCTGATTTTCAAAAAAGAAAATGAGGGGATTCTAAACTATATAGAAGGAGCTTGACATCATGGCTAGCTAAATTCTAAAGTTGTGCTTCAAAGAACAGAGATGACCAAGAGCCAGCATGGGCTCATCAAGCAGAAACTATGCAGATTAATCTCATTTTCTTTTTTGTTCAAGGTCTCTGGAAAGAATAGGCAAATTGCATTTGAAAAGATCCAGTGTATTTGGATCATCACAAAATCCCTTATATTCCTGTGGACTACACAGAAACTTGTGCCTTGGGTGTTAAGACAATTAACTTGTTAGTGGTTGCATAATCATACTCCAAAGATGTCGATTTAGGGTTATCAAGGCCCAAGAAATCTGTAATGGTGTGCCACAGGGCTCTGACTTTGGTTCCAACATGCAACATTTTTAGCAGTGAGATGATAAAAAATAATAAAAGATTGTTTTTTCAGGTTTGAGGGGGTACTAAACTGAGAAGCAAAGTGAGGCTATGAGGATACCATAATCATGAGCTACAAAGACCCTAACAATAGAGAAGAGGGTTTTCTACTTTCAAAACTTGTTAAGCCCTAGATTCAAGTGAAATCTGATGCGGAAACATGATATGTAAACACGAGGATGGAGGAACTGCGCATGTTTGAAATAGGAGGGAATGTCAGAGCCCCGTCAAATCCCATGACATCACTCCCCTCCCCGACTTCCTGCTGTGGTTCCTCAGTGCCTCCATGAAACCCCGAACATTCCTGAGAGACAACTAACAAGAAGATATTTAATAGTCATAGCAAATCTACGAAGGACAGAAAAGTGCATAGCTCATGCTTAGTTTTGCCTTTTGAGATTAAAAAACAAAAGAATTCTGTAGGTCCTTCTATGTATGAGCAGGTGAAGTAGTATATGTATAACTAGGGGAAACAGACTGAACATTTCAGCTGAAATGATTCAGAAACAACAATGCTATGGATAAAGGGAGCAAGGCTGACGTGGCACACATGAAATGACTTTGAGGCCTTTCAAAACTGAAGCTGAAAGGCCGTGTTGCCAGCAAAGTCAGCCACATGGTCTGCAGCGTCATGCTCTATTTTGGGGGTGAGGAGCCTAGCTCAGGAGGCATTGGGTAGCTCTGAGCATGACACATCAAGTAGACTAGCAACCAAGTGAAGAGCGTTCAGATGGGAGGAACGGGAATGCTGGAGAGTGTCTAAAGGCAATCTCATCATCTCAATACCAGCTGGAGAGACTGGGGCTGTGAGCATGAAGGGGATTTAGAGTGAGGATCTGGGAAAAACAGGAAATAACAGTGATTTTCTAACACTTGAAGGGAAATTAGAACTTAGATGTGTTCTGAATAGCTCCAGGGGGCAGGATAAGGAAAAGTGAGTGGAAGATGAAGGCAGACAAATGATAGCTCCATCAGAGGAAGAATTTCCCAATAGTCAGAACCAACTAGAGATGGAATGGGTAACTTGGAGGAAGATTAAGCTTGGATCACAGAGGTGTGTGACTGGGGTTTGAGGACTTCTTCACAGGGCTGCTATGTCAAGGATTCAATGTTTGGATAAAGGATTGGAATAGATGTCTCCTAATTCTGAAAAGTAATGATTCGAAATAAATTCCCATTTATACAGAGTCCCAAACCTTCCAAACTCCAAACAACCAGGATATTTGTTATACTACTTAGTAACGACAAGTGACATTTGTCAAAATGTCCCTGAACTTATATAAATTTCCAAAAGGACATTCCTAAAGCAAGATGGACTGTATCTAGGAGAATTCTAGTGAATTCTCTTGGTTGGTAAGCCACACATGCTCTGTGTAGTCACTGTTAACCACAATTGATCATGAATCTGAACATCCCATTCCCTAAACAGCCTGGACAAAGGAGTTCATCATAACAAATACAATTCCTTCCATAGCTCCACTTATATGTAATCCCACAGTAGATGCATTTGCGCAAATTAACTCTTAAGTCATCAACAGAAACATATGTAAACTTACTTTTAAAAAGATTCTGATCACATTATACTTTTACAAATGCATTGGCTTTTAAAATCATTACGTTTTGCAGGATCTTCAAAGATAAAGGGAGCTGGGTTGTGGAAATAATGTGCATTCCTACTTACACAGCACTACAATCACATTCATGTGTTACTCTTGAACTTTAAACTCTTTGACTACCCACACTGCTCAAATTCTTTTTCTCTCTCTTAAAATTATTTCTCATACACTGTCCCTACCCTCCCATGAGCTGATCCATATGTTGGATCATATCCCATGTCCTTTGAAGTGCAGGAATTTGTGCAGAGGACCTGAGAAGTTGTTTACCCATAGCTATCAGGAATCATCAACACCCAAGTCTCTAATAACTAGAGGGAAAGTGTGTGACTCTTAAACACATTTTACCTAAGTTGACCTCAGAAGTGCACCCTGGAGTACTAAAAGAGTTCAATGTTAAAGTGACTGCCAGTGAGTCCTTTGAAGCATAACTGTAGGCTGCAGGTTCCTGTTTATCCATCCTGTCACTGTCCAGGAAGACGTGGAACTGGCTCTGGATTGACCAGATACCACTGACGGTCCCATCCATCTCTAGGACTCTGAGTCTGTACAATTCAGAGGGGAGGGACTTAGTAATCTTCTAAGTTGTTTACCGAGATGCCCAACAGATATTTCAATTAGCCAGTGGACATGACAACTACGTTAATTCTTACTTGACTTTTATTTTATTTTTGTATTAAAATAAGGAGGGATTCTTTGCTTCATAAAATATTCAGGTTGGCCTATATAAAATATTTCCTCTGGCTTAAACATCCATGATTGTTTTAGCTTATAAAATCTGTCATTATGTGATTTATTTTAAACATACACTTACCTAGAATATGCAAAGCAGAATCTGATACTCATATTTGAATTCACTTATGTTGTAACTAACCATGCAACCTTGGGCAATTCATTTTTCCATTTAACCCCCAGCCCTCAGCACTTCTGTGTAGATCATAAGGGCTGGTATAGAGATTTATTGTTTGCATCCTTCCACTTCTGATTTCTGAGGCATGTCTGCATTAAGCAGAGCAAAGCATGGTTCTCCCTATACTCAACACTCAGAAGCTGGGAGGAAATGTAATTTACTCATAAATGTATTATTTGTAAAATTTCCAATTGTGAGAAACATTAGCAAGAAACATGTGTTCTTTAAATTGCTTCTTTTCCTCCCAAATATACCACAGTGGCTAAGAAAGAACTCCAGAAGTGGGAAGACTTAGGAATATATGTATTCATAATATACAAATAGCTCAACTCCCAAAGGATTCTGTAAAGATACCATAGGTTTTGAAAATATTTCCCACCCAGCTTCCATCATGGATGGCTCTCTCAATTTGTATAATTCCAATGAGGAAAATGAAAATCCCTAGAGGCAGAATACAGATGAACTTTGAGAATAAACACAGATAGAAGGACCACAAACACCAAAGAAAGACTCCCCCGAAGTCGGAGGTGAAATGCCATATGATTTCCTCAGAACTCCTTCCCATTGGGTACTCAATTACCCATCTGGGGCCGGTGCCTGCCTTGTGTGGCCACTGTGAAGGCTGCGTCTGAGGCTGGGCTGAGGCTGTCCCCCTATGTAAGGCTAGCAGGGCACTAATCTCATTAATAAAGCTCACTGAAATGCAAGTCCCTTGGACCATCCTAGCGTCCAAAGGTCCCCAGGACTTACCAGCCGCTCTGCTGGTCCCGTCCTGCCCAGGTGATGGTTCTGCAGTTCGTGAACAGAGGATTGGCAGGTCGGGAAGCTGGGAGGAAATGTAATTTACTGCATCTGGTAGCAGAGAACAGGGAATACAATTAGTCACAGTGTTGGGAGGCCCAATGGGTTCACTGCCGAGACAGCAGCTTGTCTGCCCTACATAATGGACCGCTGAGGCGGCCACTGAACAGGAGGATCAGGGTAAACAAAGACTAGCATTTGCCCAGTGACTGGTATTCAGCAGAGTAGCTGAGGCAGGAGGGATCCTGGCCAGAGAGCTCAAGCCCCAGGATGGCTCTATGTTTCAGAAGAGTCATCAGAAATCTCTAGATTCTAGGAGGACAATGAGTTCAGGGACGGGGGGAAGATTCAGAGATGGGCTTGTGGGAGCCATTATCAACTTGGTGGGATTGACCAAATAGAAAACATCAAACTAGAAATGTACATTAAACTGTACTGAAAAACAGATCCACTCTCTGAACCGGAAATAAAGCTTTCTGTGTCTGATTATACCAGAAATAAAGCTTTCTGTGTCTGATTATTATGGGGCTCATTCCCTGAACTGGCAATATAGCTTTATGAGCCTGATTCATTCAAAAGACCAACTTTATATGCATTACAACAAATAAACAGACTTCAGAATTGATCTCATGTTTTCAATACTGCAGGCTGGTGTTTCAGATATAAAGTCCTGAGATTCTAAATGACAACACCTCTTGAGCCCACCATTAGCCCAGTTGCAGGGAATGTTGCTGTGCAAAAGAAGGAGCCCATCAGCTTTGCTTGGGCAAATACCTCGACAAGCCTTTTTAGGGAGGTGAGACCCGGGGAGCATGAACATTAGCAAGCATGCCAAGGTATCAGAGGAAAGGAGGAAACACCTGAGGTGAGACAAGACGAATCTGGGTACACCCCAGAGAGAAGTGGGAAAGTGAAAGCAGGAAGATTCCAGAAAGCTGGGCTCCATGAGATGTGATTCCTTCCTTGCATCACGACCATATCACAAAATCCTGGAACGTCCATCAGTCATCGATGGTTACATCTAACTGCTCACCGTATGTCTCTACTGAATATCCCACAATCACCTCAAACTCAACATGTGCAAAATGGACCTTGTATCTCTGCTCAACTGCTGCTTCTCCTGTCCTCTATCTTGACTCATGAGCACCACAGTTCACCTGGGATCCTCAGCAGCACCCTTCACTCTTCTCCCTCCTGGTATCCAATCTGTTCCATAGCCTCTGCCTCCTCCGCATTTCTCACCACTGTCCCCTCCTCTGCATTCCCACTCATACTGTTTCCATTCTAGCAGCTTTCTTTTTCATTTCTTGCTGAAGAGGATTGCAAACAGACACTGGACTAGGCTTAGTTCAGTTCTAGACCAACCAGACCTTTTGCTGACTTGCAAGTGACTCTGAACAGTCCAGAATGTATTGACATCAGATCATTATGTTCATAGGCAAAGGTAGAGTATCTCTAAGAAAATAGATTTTTTGCTGGGCGCGGTGGCTCATGCCTGTAATCCAATCCCATCACTTTGGAAGGCCAAGGCGGGTGGATCACCTGAAGTCAGGAGTTCAAGACCATACTGGCCAACACAGCAAAACCCCGTCTCTACTAAAAATACAAAAATTAGCTGGGCACGGTGGCACACGCCTGTAGTCCCAGCTACTAGAGGGGCTGAGGCAGGAGGATCACTTGAACCCAGGAGGCAGAGGTTGCA